>NC_064283.1:49403575-49703575 GCF_019186545.1 Solanum stenotomum | reverse complement strand
TCTTAGACGGGATCAATGAAGTTTGGCTAAGTCATTAGATTAATAAGAGCATTAAGAGGTGTACCCGAGATCATATGTGGTCATGCAAGGTTCTAATTAAGTTTATGATTTTCTATGTGTGCCTAGATAGTATATTTGAGTTATTAGTATGGATTAGGGTGATGTAAGCATTATTTATTGCCCTCAAGAGTTTGGTCAAATAAATCATATATAGCCAATGATGAGTCTCTTAAATATATTTCAAGTTTCCTCGAACTAGGAAGATATGAAATTAGAAGGACGGTGTTAGTAGGCCAAGAAGGAGAAGTCAGACTATTGAGAGTTAGATTAAGCGGCTTGATAAGACAATGTTGGTAACAATTATAGAAAGACTTCTATAGAAGCGGGAAGAGGTTAATAGAAACATCTCAGAAAGAAGACTTAGAAGGAATCTTAGTGCCTGCATGTGGAGAGTTTAGTATGACAGACTATCAATCTATCAGTGATGACCCAAATTTTGTCATACTATCCCAAAGTCATAAGGAGTCCCACCATGAAATCCATGACTATTATTTCCCACCTATACTCATAAAATAGGCATCCTTATAAGTAATCCTTCACACATTTGATTCTCAAACTTTATTTGCTGGAACTTTTGACATTTGGACATATACTAAGCAATATCATTCTTCATTCTACGACACTAATAAAGGCTCATCAAATCTCGATACATCTTGGTCACACCCAGATGAATGGAATATCGTTAATTGTGAGACTTCTCCAACACAAAATATATTGAATCATCAACCTGAGGAACACACATCCTTCCTCTAAAATTGAGAACTCCACCTGCATCTAGAGTATCATGTTGGGCCTCCCCAAATACCATTCTATTTCTGATCTTGTTTAAGTCCGTATCCTCAAACTCCTTGGTCTTTATCTCTTCTATAAAAGTTGGGTGAACCTTATACTGGATAATATACCACCTTTCTTTAAGATACGCAACTGCATGCACTTAGCCTCTAGAGCTGGTATCTCTCTTACGAAGGGTCACTTACATACCTGAAACGACCCCAAAAATGCCCGAAAATGTGCTTCGGAAACACCTATAATTGTAATTTCCATATATCTCAAAATCCGTGCATGATTTCGGAAATTCGACTTCATATTCTTATTCAGGGGGTAAAATTGAGTGGGAAATGGGTCTAACCCGAATTTTAGAGCAATCGTATCAAAATTCGAAAAACGCAAAAAATGCGATTTTCAGGGTCAACTTTAAAGGGACATATCTCTTAGCACACAAGGAACTGGAAGGGCCGCTACCTATTAAATTAAAGCCCTTCGATTTAGCTTTCTAATGCAATTGGTTTCACCTCATTCCGAGTTAGGATGAAGGAGTTATGATCATTTTCATAAAACCTGCAGGAGCAGAATTTCAATTTCCAGTAGCTAAAGTTACTGTAGCGGCTGGACGTTTTTCTTTTATAAAAAAGAGGATTGTCCCATACTTAGTTATATTTCTTTCTAGCTTCAAAACACTCAAAAACACTTTCAAATCCCTCTCCAAAATTCCACCAAGATCTTCAACCAAATTCAAACATCTCAAGTTCTAATTCCGGATTCAAGACTCAATCTCAAGCATCAATTCTCCATTCCAATCTTCATCAAGGATTCTCCAAAGTTGAGGTATGTGGGTTGATTGTGGAAACCTTCCTTTCCACAAGTCCAACCATTTATCCTCTATTTTACTTCAAGTTTATGGGTCCTTATGATCATTTATGAACTCTTGAATTATGGAATTACTACTACACATTCTATTATGGTCTATTTTTGCATATTATCATGAAATGGAATTATTATGTGATGTTTATGGTTTTCATGCTTCCATGATCAAATTATGAAGGTTGATATATATATGTATGTTGTTGGTGGGCTGATTTATATGTATTTCGGAATTGGTTGGACTTAATACTCTTGAAAGACATAATTTTATCTACATGAACAATAGCCCACCATGTGTTTGATAAAATGCCATTGATAGAATTCTTAGGGAATGGAATGTCCAATGTACATCCTATGAGTCGGATGATTATATAATTATTGAAATGATGATGAAAGGGATACATGTATATGATTTTCTCTATATAAGTGTTGTGAGTCGACCAAGCCTAGCTCGGGGGGTTGTAGGCCCGGGTAACCGTATCAAGGGGTTGGTACCTTGGTTGCCTAGTACGGGGGGTAGTAGGCCCGTATAACCACATCGAGGGGTTTGTACCTTGGTCCCTAGCTCGGGGGGTGGTAGGCCCGGGTAACCACATTGAGGGGTTTGTACCTCTTTCGCCTCTCCAAGGGGGTGGTAGGCCTTGGAAAATACTATATTGATGGTCACTCACCACACATGTACTACGTCCCACTAAATATGATTTTTATGTAAGCATCATTATACATATCATTTCTTTAATGTGCTATCTATCGGGTATGATTATGCATTTTTCCTATGATGTCCATCTATTGTAGCATTGCATTGCATCCCATATACTTAGTACATTCAAACGTACTAACGCATACTCTATGCCTACATGATGTCACCATGTAGGGACCGGAGCACCGCTTGACCATCCTCCTCCGCGTGGCTAATACGATTTCCTATCAAGGTTATTGGTGAGTCCTCCATTCCGGGGACGTTGCTCATGATCTTTTGCTATGTATAAGACTTTTCTTTTTAGTTATGTTTTGACTATGAGGGTGAGCCCGGTAGTTTGTCTTGGCCCCCGCTAAGTACTCATGTTTAGAGGTGGTGTTGGACAAGTTGTGTATTATGCTTGAGCTTGACTCATCTATGGTATTTATGCATCATTTCTTCTTTTTTTTTTCTTGCTCCCTTAGTCCCGATTTCC
Source organism: Solanum stenotomum (assembly GCF_019186545.1). Lineage (NCBI taxonomy): Eukaryota > Viridiplantae > Streptophyta > Magnoliopsida > Solanales > Solanaceae > Solanum > Solanum stenotomum. Next base: position 49,700,699 of record NC_064283.1, on the reverse strand, counting down.
CCTTTGATTATGCTTATTGCTTATGGTCATTTTAATTGCTTCCGCGACCAAGGATGTGTAATGATACGCTATGAGGCTTGTTTGGGGTTCCTTCGGGTTCCCCATTCGCCGGTCACGTCTATGCCCTAGGCTTGGGTCGTGACAATACCCCAAGCAAGCCAAATTGCCGTACTAATTGTCGTTCTACTTAATGTTTGTGCCACAACTGTGGCCTTAACCAAACGGTAACTTCATTGTCTTTTAACAATTTCATCCACATTCTCTGTCTCAGATTCAAATATTTCTTAGTGAACACATGTTGTAAACTCTAATAATCAGTGAATACCCCACATTTGACTCCATAAAGATAGTGCCGCCAAACTTTGAGAGAAAACACTGTCAACTCCAGATCATGGGTTTATTAGTATCCCTCATGAACCTTCAACTGCCTTGAAGCATAGTCTATGACATTCATGTTCTTTATCAACACAAAAACAAAACCCAAATGTGAAGCATCATAACAAAAAATAAAATCCTTCCCTTCTATTGGTAATGTTAGAATAGAGGTAGGGGTCAAGAGACTCATCAGTACTGGGTCGACTAACACCTTTATCAAGAAGTTCGAATATGATCTTTGAGTGCTTAGAATTATACATTCTTTCATACTCTCATTTTTCCCAACCTGAGATCATTAGAGTCATTGTCTTAACATTACAATTGAGCACAACAAAGTGATGGGACAACCAAGTCATACCCAAGATCACATCAAAATCCACCATATCCAGGTTTACTAAATCTACCCAAGTCTGAATACCCACAAACATAAAAGATCAAGAATGATATACATGGGTAACAACAACAAACTCTCCAACAAGGGTGGAAACATGAATATGGGCATCAAGAATGCCACAACTCAAGTAGAGTCCCAATGCAGATCTAACAGTTACATATGAATAGGTGGATCCCATATAAAACAAAATAAACACTATCTGGTCACAAACAAGAATAGTACATGTTATCAAAGCATCTGATTCATTAGCCTCTAATCTACCGAGAAAAGCATAATACGGAGATCTATCATCATTATGGGAAGCCCCCTACTAGGATGTGCATCTCCTCTTTTTGCATTTTCATTTCCTTAACCTCCACGACCTTCATGATCGCCTCTTAGCCCACCTTGTGGAGATCCTCTGCATTATTATCTCTACCTGTTGGTACTATGGCCTTTACCTATTGTTGCACCTAGGAAACCATTTGTCGATGAAACATTCCCTTTCGAATGTCCTTGCTCACAACAACTGAAGCATTTGTGGTCAAGTGAGAGCCTACTAGTTGATGAGTAACAAGCTCTTTGACTACCTTGAGTTAGAGACTATTGTGGAACCCCTGAATAACCACTCATAGAAGCGGGCATAACCGATTTAATCAGACGGGATGAATACACAAGTAAAATAAATGAGATTATTGCATGAGTTTATCAACATGATGCCATTTCATATTCCTTCCCTATGTTTTCCCCAACATAATAGAAATTCATAATTACATAACATGGAAAAAACAACCATTGCCTACCTCGAAATAAGCATGAATGCTTTAAAGATCCCAAGTATTCTCCCTTTGGAATGCCTTGGATTGTTCTTCATCTGAAAAATAAGTAAAAACCACAACAAATAAAAATGGCCTAAATATACCTGAATTATACTCAAACCCTAACCTTATGAAAATTCATGATCATTCTTCCCAAAGCGGATCTTTCCCCCCAATTAAATCAAGTCAAAATCCTCTCCCAAGAGTAATACCTTGGATTTTAAGGAATAAGAATATTACAAGATAGGGGAGTAATAAGCACACCTTTAACAATGAATTTAGTGGAAAACATGTGGAAACTGCCCTTAATCGGCTTCCCTTCACCCAAGAATGAAGTTATAGAAAATAAGATTTAGATTTAGAGTTTTTTTCTGCATAAAACCCTAATTTATCCTGCAGTAGCAACCCAACCCATTATAGTGGCATCGCCATAGCAGTGTCTTCATTGCGGCTTCCCCTGCCATAATTCCAACACAACCGCTATAGAGCCTGCACAAACATCCCGCTATAGCGGTTTGATGCCATCTATATCGAGTTGCACAGAATCAGAGACTCAAAAATTTGCCAAAAAGTCTCCATTTTGCAACATACCTTCAACCCTTGATGTCCCATACTAACCCTTTCATACCTAGTTCGTTCCAGGATTTTTACTCATCGAATTTCGATTCAAAAAATTCGTAAGTGTTCCTTAATGTCTTAGCTACTAGAAAATATAAACCAATCTTAAACATATCACCTAACTCATTCCCAGATTTCCGTAGACCTCGCCTCAGTCACACTCCATGTGAAACTTGCCTACCCTAGAATTTTTAAGTCTTACCCAGAAAGTTTTTTTGACCCAATTCTATCACGATTTGGTCTACCCATAATGATCGGAATGGGTTGTTACCTAAGGGAAAAATAATATGTGAATAAAAGGGAAAAAATGAATGACACAATTTGATTTTGAAAGAATCTAACTCACCATTACATAATCATTGACCTTTACTATTAGAGAAAAAATGCATATAATTTAATGTCTCTCTCGTGTTTATATGCCTCCGATTGGCTGTTGAGCTATGCTTTTCTTAACTTGAATTAAGTGAAGGAAACATATTAGTAAAAGTAGGAACACATATTTACAGAAATAAATATTTCAGGCTCATTATATCACAAATCATGTCAAGTTCATTCCAACATTCATCTCTGGAACCCTTGATCTATAGGTCACACACGGACAAATTTAGTATTGCTACAATATATCCTTCCCTCAGGCATATTAAAGGATAAAGGTAAACCCTCTACCAATGAAAATTCAATCTTAACAATAATTAATATGTGAAGAGCAAGTATAAGGTAAACAAAAAAAACAAAAAGAATTGTCTTCTGATGCCTTTTGATTGGTAAAAAAACATTCTTCTTGGACCACTAAAAGATTTACTAAATGAAACATTTTTCTGTTTCTAATAATAGAGTTTAACAGAATTAAAATTGAAAGAATATAAAAGAAACACCCAATTTTTTTTTATCATCCAAAAACTTTCTATAAAGTAAAAATTGCCAAAAAAGGGTAGAAAACTCCAAAAATATTAGAGAAAAAACATAAGATTATCATTGAAACAACAAAATAAATGAAAGAATCTTTTACTAGAAACATAACTATTGAGAATGTGAACTCACATGTTTGTAGAATTGATTCTTTTGTTGGCATTGGTGTTTGTTGGAAACACAGTACATGTTTTGTTTCAAGAAATTTTTTTATTCCTGTAGTATTTCAATTGGTAAATACATGTTACGAGACTTACAGGTTTCTCCATAGAGGTAGTAGATTTACAACAACCATGACTTTTAACACCGATCGTCGAAAATCTTCACAGAATCCCCATGTTTAAACAAACTATACATCCTTTAGGTGATGCAAAGAGTGTTTTGGTTGTGTAAATCCTAGCGGTCAGATAATGTGGAAAATCCCCTCTTATTCCACATCCTTAATGGTGTATTCATTTATAAGGATTAGGGTTAAGGAGGAGGACAACCTAATAGGCTAACGAGCTAACTAGCACCATTATGGGTTGACCAACCCAATAGTTATTTCCAAAAATTCCATTCCATATTTATTAATAAATTCTAATTTTAGTCCTTACAACACATGAATAAGTAAATTTATTATCATTTGGGTATAAAAATTATTCAATTCTTTTAATAGTTTCCTTATAATTTATATTTTGACTGTTAAAAATATTGTTTATTTCAAATTTTACTCTTATGTTTGAATTTTATAAAAATAATTCCATCTTTTATATCGCCATCAAGAAGGATGAGAATTGACAATGTTCTTCATCTTCTTTGTTAACTAATTGGAAATATCATAAAAAAACTAGTTACTAATGTTGTTGATTATCTTATGTACTAATGATTATTTTGTAACATTATTTAAGAATCGATGAAGTGTCATAGAATGTAATAGCTCATATATGAGATCCAATTCGTGTTGATATATTCATCCTTTAGAGCAATTTTGATTGTTATTTTTCATACAAATTAGTCAAGTTGAGTGATTTTGACATATTTTAGAAATTGTGAGATATAAATCATATTTCATATCTTCTTAGGAAAAGTGCATTCACACATGAGAATTATTCCAAATATTGTTTGAAAAAAAGTATCTCAAATTATCAATCCACAATACTATCATGGAACGATGTCCACTCCTAAGTAAACATTACAATGTTCCAAGATCGAGCCGACTCCAATCCCAAATCATTTAGTGAAGCGCAAAACCCTGAATATCACAATGGAGCCATAAAAAGAGGGGTAGAGGGCAGAAAGTCGCCAAAATTGGGGCAACGCCTAAACTAAGGCTACATGTCTACAAGGATCAAAGTTGTTGAAATCAGCATCGAAGAAACAAGGCCTAATATAAATGTCATAAGTCTAAGGCAAGAACTAGTATAAGCCTAGATAAGGTAAAACTTGCTTAATTATACCACAACAGCACACAAGTCAATCACAAGATGAACACAATTACAAAACTTCAACTAGCATAGTACTACACCCGAAATAATATCAAATCAAGCCTAAAACATGGTTCCTAAGAAATGTAATAAGAACATTTAGGTACCTACCCCCAATTCACTCTAATCAACGCGAATTCATACATTCAAGCTCAATCTAGGGGAAGGAAAGTCATATCCTACCTTTAGGCTGACCGTGCGCACTCCAAACACCTCTCTGAAGTTTTTCCTTTCTAAATGGCCTAACAATTTTGTCACACTATCAAAAATAGAATTACATTGTTAATATACTCATTTAAACACTAAAACACATAAAATGGAGACTGGCCAATTCTGAAGTTAAAATGAGAATCATGGAACCCACATAGGAATTTATGGAAACGACACAGTCTAAAGGTCAAATTAATACCCCGAGCTTGTGTTCCAAAATGGAACACAATTTGGTGCTCATATCAAAGGAAACAATCAACATGTAAGTAATTTTCCATTAAAACATAATAAATAAATAGTGGTAGCTCACTAATATGTGATCTTTCCTCAAACGAAGAATCCTTAACAACTTCTGATCACTCTCCCATGTAGCCACAATCTCTACGAACCCACAGGACTTTGAATCACCTTAATCATAGTTATATTTGAGGAGAAATCTCCAAAGGAAAATATGAAATAAATATTGATCGGGGTTTGTCTTTATTATTAATGTTAGACCAAGAATTCTATGCGCAAACATGTTGGGTCCCCGTGAATGTGGACCTCGCAAATGTAGCAAAGGCCCCGCGATTGTGGCCAACAAGAAACTACGGGACCCGAAAATATGAACCCTGCAATTGCGACTGGTTTTCACGATCCCTGCCATTCGTCTACCTGGGATCTGGGAATGTGACCCATGACCCATGAACGTGAAGGCCAACAATGGCCTGCACCAGCTAATGCAGATCAGCTGGTTTTTTGCAACAACAATATCTTCAATGGGTTGTTCAAAATTCATTTTGAACCCCGTGCATGTAAATGGGATATTCTACCCTAAAAAAATGATATAGCATACTCAATGGAGCAGTCAAACTTCCATACGAGATCATCTTAGAAAAAGGTGGGTCCCACACCTAACCTCCATTTTAAGTCAACATCAACAAAGAGGATTGAAACTAGCCCTGGATTCACACGAAGGGTAATTCTAGACCAAACTCAATATTCCTGAGCGAACCACGCGAAGAGAATTCTCGTTCGGGCATGCTTACCAATACTATTGACCATGGTCTAACTTAGGCCAAAACATGAAATTTAAAACACCTAATAGCACCAACTCACACCGTGAGCGTTAGGATTCTTGCCAACCATGCTACTCACTTTAAAAGACCCTTCCAGAGCTGATGGAACCATAAGAGTTGGATTCTCAGGTCTTCTTACTAAACTTTTGATCAAAATCAACCCCTTCAAGGTTCAGAAGCTCGAAAACATAAAAATTCTCATAAAACCAAATAAAAGACCATGTGACCAAACTTTTAGTCTAAGCAAGTAATTAATGAGTTGGAGTCGCTATAGGAATAATTTAAATGACTAACAGAATGCATCACTATAAGAAGTACCTGGAGGGTCATAACAATTATGTCGATCATTTACGAATAGTCCTCCAAACTCTCAAGGACCGGGAGTTATTTGCCATGTTTTTGATATGTGAATTTTTATTTGAATCCATGGTGTTCTTAGGCCACATTGCATCTCGCAAAGGTATTCGAGTCGATACATAGAAAATTGAGGTAGTGCAGAGTTGTCCCAGACCCATATCCCAAACTAATATAAGGATTTTCTTGGGTTATGTAGGTTACTATAGAAGGCTCGTCGATGGTTTCTCATCTTAAAATTATTGCATCATGTATTTTAAACTTTTAAATGATTTTACTTCATTGTTTACTTTAGTGGAGTTACTTTCAGTCCTTCCGTTTAGTTATTTATTTTATTTTGCTTTATTACATACCGTGTATTCCATATACTAACGTTATTGATGTTGCATCATTTTATGATATTGATACAGATATTCAGGATTGTCAACAGGTGCTTCGTTGAGATCACATTATCCACTCGTCAGCTTTTGGTGAGGCCTCATAGAAATATAGAGTAAGTAAGTCTTTTTGTTTTCGTTTAAGATGTTTTGTTAATACTTGATTATTTATACTTGGCATTTTCAAACAACTTTAAGATTCAGCTCATTGCTTTCAATGTTCTTCAGTTTTAAGGTTTTAAATGTTTGAGTTAGACTTCTTCTAAGTAGTCAGCCAAGATAAGGGTTCTCTTGGGGACCGTAAATGGTTTTCGAGTGTCAGTCACGTCCAGGGTTTATATTCGAGGCATGAAAGATGTCTAGTACAAAATTTATCGAGCAAAAAGTTTGGTTCCAAACTAAAAACTCAACACTCTACTAAACTTATGCTTCTCTTCCACTTGAATATTAACAACAAAAAAATCGAACATATAATTCCCAAACATTCCAGCACAACAACATCAAGAAAACACCTTTAAAATCCCAACTTCATATAACAATCCAAATACGATTTTTCGACCGTCCAATTGTATGTCCTTGCTTACATAGCTCAACTATTACTTTTATTCACTCAACTAAATATGAAGAGTGGTATTACTACCACAAAATAGTAGCAAGACACCAAATAAAAGAGGAGGGAAAAAGTAACACAACTTTTATGAGCTTTCTAGCGATGAATCTCCTTGAAATCTTGTAGTTCTTTATATTTGGTTGAAGGGGAACTCTTAGAGAGACTTTAGAATTGTTTAATATTCTGAATTGGGAAAAACAAATGACTCAAAACGTAGATGAAATGTAATATATATCTAATAAAATCTCCACCGACTTAAGGGGCCCACCCTATAGGATGCACATGCAGTCTCACTACAATATGAATATCTCTGTACTATGATTTTGTATCGATAAATAATTTAATGCATTGGAAACTAGACTCATAGACCTTCAATTTATATATTGTTGGTTCTCTAACTCTTTGTAGATAGGGAGATATGCTTGGTCAAAGATAGGCTATATGGGACACTTTTGGAAAATTGTCTTAATGAACCTCTAACTTGAACTTTTTGTGTTAAGGCTTTCCTTGCCCTAAAAAATGGTTTTTGCACTTAAAATACTTCCATATACATTTCTTAGTAAAATTTTTGATTTATATACTCATGTCCATTTGTTGACGTCAACTTAGTAGCACATGTACTAGTAGTTCTGGGTTGTTACAATAGAGTTCAGTGTACTAATCCCACACCGAAAAGAGAGTGTCCTACTTGCCAAGGTAAGGACCTTAATTATGAGCTTAGGTGGATCCAATAGCTAGAGTCAATTAAGACTAAGTCCTATGGGGGCACGTAATTCTAGGACCTGGATAATCACCAATAGTCAAACTCGGTGCTAAGTAAACTCTCAACGGAAAGGAAGCATGATAATAATCATATTCATAATATTTGAAACAGTAAGAATCTAGTAATATCGAATCATTAATAAAATCTCATAGTCATAAGCATAGCTCCTTTAAAATCATGATTCATAACATACTCTTTAAGATACTTAATCAAGAGCATATAAATCATGATAATCTTTGTAACGAGGAGTACTTCAATTGGAAGCACCATAATTTTATACAACATGTTGATACTTTATTTGAAAGCATACTTCATTCATAAAATGCTTCATAACATAATGCATGTATATCATCATAGCTTGATTCATAAACATAAAATATTGTGTAGCATGGTTTCATAAAAATATCATTAAAGATATTGAATTATGATCAAATCATGCATAATAATTTCAATGATGATGAATAAACTTAAAAACAATTGAACCAATAAGAAAATCATGACACACTAGGGTGAGAATCATAATTAAAATTTTAGGTTTCTTTGGGACTCAATGGGTGAAGAAAAATCCATTGATGAAACCGTAATTCAAATTAGGAAGAGGAGACTTGAAACCCTTGGAACTTTGTAATCCTTATTCTTCCTTGGTAGAGAAGACTTGAGCGAGAATTGGAGTTTGAGAGAATGAGGGTGAATGGGGTGGCTAGGGTCTTAGGGAAATCAATTATACTCTTCAAACTAGGCTTAAAACAATATAGTATAGGAATTAAAAGAGTAGGGAAAGACCCAAATAACCCTAAGGAAATAACTACCAGACATTTCTATGAATACCTTCTACTGTCCGTACATGCTTTCACAGACCGTATTGTCCGTCTGTCAATGAACTGACTGAAAGTCAAAGCCTCTGACTATAATCCATGACACCCTTTCACGACCCATCATTCCTTATATGACCCGTAATGGGTTTGGAGAATAGTCCTGGGTAATCAGGCTTTGAACCACGAACACTAAGTACAAATCATGTTTCCTTTTACGACCCGTATTGGCCAGCCGTATAACCCAATAATGAAATCATCAAATCTTTGAGGGATAACTATGACACACCATCTATGAGTCGTAGAATTAAGTACAACTTGTAAAGTCTAGTCATAGAACTCAAGGCACATAAATCACTTAGTCCTTAAGACTACATCTACGAGACCAAATTACAACTTGTGTTCCTAACCACGGGTCGTACGGGTGACTCGTACAACTAGATCTGAGACTTGACATTTTTCAGAAATTTTAAGGCATCAACCATAGGTTTCCACTAGCCATGAAACTATGTACGACCTGTAAACCCAACTTATGAACCACTACACCAACAATTTTTGCACCAGATTTTGCTACATTTCTACTTCCAACTGAGCTATGTACTTCCGAGGTGTTACATAAAGAGTGCCCATTTCCATTTTTTCCTATTGATGTTGTTTTGTTTGTTTTCTTCAATTGCCGGAAAACTACGATAGAGTGGAATTATTACATGAAGCTAAAGTGTAGCTATGATCAAGTGAAGTTGTCCTATGGAGGTCAATCCTTACATACAATCAAGTGGAGCTATCACCCCAAGTTAGAGGCCAAGTACATAACATGAATGGTAGTGAAGGCCTTGCTTTTTAAGTCACGACCTATATGGAGAATACACATCTTGGTAAAATAAGGCAATATGTTACTTCCTCTTTTTAAACTAATACTAGTATATATACACGTGTGATGCATGAAATATTAAAGTATTATTTTTAATTTCTTAGATTCTGATGTCTTATTCGAACATGTTAAATTATATTACCTTTAAAATATCCAATTATATTGTTCCTTAATGAAATATACTCCCCCTTTTATCCATCTATAACCAAATCTATATGTATAGAGATAACGAAGCCTGTAACTATCAAATAAATGTAGAAAATCTTTTACGAATATTTGTAGTGGTTTAAAGTTAGATTGTGTTACCATAAAATACCGTCTTTACCATTCCTAAACAAGGCCTAGTTGATATATTGTTTTACCCCGAAAAGTCATTGGAATCAATAAAAGAAGGTTTCACTACCAATAGAATTATATTTCATTTGCACTCATCATCTCAATTGTTCTTAAAAAGTTTGAGTAGATCAAAACTTAAAGGAAGGATACTATTTTTGGAAGATCAGAAAACATCAGTCTTCTAATTTAATAAATCAATGGAAAAACTCAATTGAGGTACACGCATGCGGTCCAAAATTTCAAAAATTTATATCATTAGTTAACCACTTACAATTTTTAAACATTCACCACATCTCTAAAGCATAAAAATGACAAAATTGAGAAGTAAAGATAATTTCAAAGTCATTACATTGGATTTTGGAAGAAGATATAAATTAACTGATTCATTGACTCTAAGACAAAAACGTATAGGGAGTATACATATATACACATAGCAGGGGAAGAAGAATCTGACCAATCAAATCCATCATACAACCAATAAAATCTTCTCCAATAAACACATGAATTGGGTTTAATCTGAACTCATTCAGGCCTTTACATTTTAAGAGAATCTTCTGTTGAGCCCAATTTAGTCTCCAATTATAACCCGTTTTAAGACTCTTTATTTGCATTGATGTAATGTATGTTCCTATATTAAAGGCATGAATTACTATCTATTTTATATCTTTTAGGATTTATCTATCCATTTGTAACTTATTTTTTTAAAAAAGTTTTTGAATTGAAATTCAAATTGTGGTTATAAAACTTAAATAACAATATATTAAAATTGAGATTAAACGAGTCAATTTAGGTGGGTCAAGACCGAACCTATTTTTAAATCCATTTAAACTCAACTCATTTAAGCCTAAAGTAAACTTGGACGGGTTACGACCCAACCCAATTTCTATTTCAACCCATTTTTAAATCTCCAATTTCAACTCAATCCGCCCATTTGACACCCCTACTCCTAACAAACCATCAGCAAAAAATCCAAATGGAACCTGGGCAATGGACCAAATAACTCGAATAAAATCTTTAATTCGGTTTCAAATGGGTGTCTGTCGATTTGTTTTGACACCATGCGAATAAGAAAATAACTCCACTATGAGAATTGAAAAGGAATGAAGGTATTTATGAAGAGACTTCTTTTTTTCTTCATCAAACATGTTGCCGTTATTAGCGTGAAGGTGCCTATGCTAATAATGTTAATACTTAGTACTGCATAAAGTCTCTATGACATAAACGTATAGGGAGTATACATATAGACATAGAGTAGGGGAAAAAGAAGCTTACCAATCAAATCCACCATATAACCAATAAAAACTTCTCTAGAAAAAAGTTCATAGATTTGGTGAGCCTCTTTGCTTTCCAGAGGATTTCATATATATTTGTTTGTCATTTTTGAGTTGTCGTGGGTCTTGTACTGAAATCTATCCTAGTATTAAAGGTTTCATAGATAGTTAGAGTTGAGGAGTCTCTTAGTATTTCCCTTTTATTTTGAGATGTTTTGCAAACTGTCTTATTTATAACAATGAGTACTTTCAGACATCCTTAGTGAGTTTTACTTTGAGGTTGATTTCTATTCTAAGCCTATTATTGTTTGAGTGAATCTTCCGCTAAATAGTCAGTTGGGCCAAGGGTTTGCTTGGGGATCAAAAATGATACTCGAATGCTGGCCACATCCAGGGTGTTGGCTCGAGGCCTGACAAACTTGGTATCAAAGCACAGAGTTCAAGAGTTCTAGGGTGTCTATGAGGTCAATTCTAGAAGAGTCCTTCTTATCCGTGTGAAGCGCGCCACATCTATATTTGGAAGGCTAGGACATTTAGAAATATTTCACTTTCTTCTTACTCTTGTTTGTGCTATAGAGTTCAATTCAATATTGTTTCTTCTAATATATGCTTATGCATGTCTATTTAGATCATGCCTTTACAAGGAGCTGTTTGAGGACGTCCTGCTAGGAGGAATGCGAATCCTCAAGGTCAAGAGGCTCCCAATGCACCAGAATTGCAACCCCCTTAGAAAGATATCACCAATGCTAAGTTCAGAAATGATATTCATATGCTAACTCAGGTTGTGGAAAATCAGGCTAGTCAACAAGGAGCGGGTTGTCACAATGTAGCTGATACATCTAGAATTCATTAATTCTTAAGAATGAATCCCTTGCACTTCACTAGGTCAAAGCTCAATAAGCATCCAAAAAACTCTGTGGATGTGCTTTAGAATGTGTTTAGGTTGATACATGTTGTTGATAGTAAGCGTGTGGAGTTGGCTACATACCAACTTAAAGGTGTTGCCAGGATATGATACGACTAGTGGAAAAAGACTGGAGGAAAAGGTGCACAACCATTAGGTTGGGAGATGATTGATAATGCTTTGTTAGGGCATTTCTTTCCCCTAGAGTTAACGGAAGCAAAGGTAAGAGAGTCTATGAGTGTCACGCCCCGAGACTACCCCCGAGACGTGGACACGGGACCTAGGACCACAAGTGATCCCAAGCTAACCCTGCTGGCATGATCATGAGCATACTAAAGAAAATAAACTGATGCGGAAGCTAAATCATAAATAAATCTGAAGAGATGGGGAGTACCCATATACTATAACTGAATATATCAAATTTGAGAGTTTAATACAAAAGAAATATCAAACTCAAATACTAAGCTGAATCTAACTATGTCTGAAATAAGCCTCTAAACTGACTAGAAATGCTGGGACATGCCCCAGCTAAGTCTAGCAAAACTGAAACTAAAGGACTAAAATACTGAAAAGAAACTCATGACTATTGTCCCCGAAGAATGAGGACTCACCAACTATTCTACTGAACTGAAGATCGGGAACCGATCTAAGCGTGATCTGAATGATGAGAACCTGAACCTACATCACGAGAAGATTTAGCGCACGTATGCGTCAGTACTTGAAAGGTACTAAGCATGTAGGATAGAGTAAAGCTGAAATAACATATAACCGAACATAGCAATAAAGTAATGAAATAATCTACACATGATATAGATACTAAATGCTGAGCTAACTGAATGCAATGACCAATTTATAACATGCTGAGACTGAATACTGAATATACTGATAAATGGTCAATGCAATAGAATCTGACTGAACTATGGGAGCTACCAATAACCGACATAAAACCACATGAGCTAAATGTGGAGTCCAATGTATACGCCCCATCGAGAGGACCCAATATACCCTGCCAGAGGTATAGAGGCATGCTGGTGTGATCACTAAACTAATGTTGCCCACAAAGGGGACTTACACCTACGTGGCTCGTAGTTCTGGACTATATGGGTACGCTGAACCTTAGTCCAACTCGGTATTATGCTACTCCCAATGAATTAAGTAGTTAACTAGTTATGACTGAATTTTTGAAAACACTGGATAGCTCGAAGCTGAACATGCAAACTGAGAATGCAACAATTAATCTGATAATGATGCATTCATAAACTGAGGCATGTAAAACTGCATACTGAAATATCTGACCTAGCATGTGTAATTCAAGAACTAAAGAAATACATAGCTAGGGTTCTGAAATTCATGCGATAAACTAAGCAATAACATGATAATCTGATTTGGAACATTTAAATAACTAATTCATGATGATCTGCTGTAATTCTAGAAACCCTAGGTCTGTTCATAATAATGGAATCAAGAATCTAACTGAATTCTAGGGACCTAATGGGCAAAAGGAACCCACTAGTGAAATCCCACATACCTGGTGACGAATTCCACGGAGAAATCTTTCGATTTCGGGGCTGGAACTGAAGAAACCTTGATGCGTTCTTGAACTAGGGTTCTTGACCTTTTTCTCCTATCTTGATTCTAATTTTCTATGTTTTGATTAATGATTTTGACTAAGGTAAGTTCTAGTTATGTTTGTAGGTTTAAACTGACTAAAACCTCATGATTTAGGGTCAAAAAGACGTATCTTAGGGGTTAAACGAAATAGGAAAAGACCAAAAGATCCCTGAATTAGCTGCTGTCGGAGTGACTGACGGACTGGACTGACGGGCCGTCATTCAATCGACGGTCCGTCGATTGGGTCCGTAGGTCGAGTCTGCCCGACAGGGCTTCACTAAAATTAGCATAACTGTTTACTCAAAAGTCGAAATTTAGCAAACTCGGTGGCGTTGGAAATATTATTCAATTATCTATCTAACCATAGGTTATGGGACACATAATTCATTTTAATCTAAGAGTTATGACCATCTGAAGTTGACCCATGAACAATTTTCAGCTAACTGGTTGCTGGCATTCATCTACGGTCAGACCTACAGACCGTGGATCGATTGACGGTCCGTGCTGGTCGACCGTAGTTTTTGTCAGAGGCTGGGTAAGGGAAGTCTCGATCCACGGACCGTGGTCTGATCTACGGACCGTGGGTCTAATCGTGAGTCGGGACTTGGCAAAATTTTCTGACTGAGTTCTTGGGAAGTTTTCTGTCACGAATCACAGACCTGCAGGACGGACCGTGAGTCCATCTACGGTCTGTGGATGGTGTTCGTGAGCGCCACCTGTAACACCAGAAATCTGAAATCTCTATTTTCGAATAAGGGGTGTTACATTATCTCCCCCTTGGAACCATTCGTCCTCGAATGAAGACTAAACTAGCTGAAATGGAAGGAGAGGGATGCAATCCCTACCATTAAAACACTGAGAACTGAATTTCTAACTGAACTGAGTTCCAAGAACATGCAAATACGCTGTAAATGCAAGTACAAACTGAAGGAACATAATTCTAAGACTGAATTTTTGCATGAATGATTGAAAAACAGAAGAGGAACTATTACCTCAAGCTGGAATGGAATCGGAAGGAAAGAGGTGAGGATACTTGGACTTCATGGCTGCTTCTGCTTCTCAAGTAGCTCCCTCTACGGACTGACTCCTCCACAAAACCTTGACTGAAGCGACTTTTTTATTTCTCAACCTTCTAACCTGACGATCGAGAATCTCAACTGGTACATACTCATAAGAAAGGCTATCTTTCACGGCCACACCCTCTAATGGAACTATGGATGCTGGATCACCCACACACATTTTCAAAAGAGAAATGTGAAAGACTGGATGTACTGTTGCTAAGTCTGCTGGCAATTCTAACTCATAAGCTACTTTACCAATCCTTTTCAAGATCCGGTAAGGGCCTACATATCTGGGACTGAGCTTTCCTTTCTTGCCAAATCTCATCACCCCCTTCATGGGTGACACTTTCAGGAAAACCCAATCATCAACTTAGAACTCTAGTTCCGTTCTTTTCACATCTGCATAAGACTTCTGGCGACTCTGGGCAGTCTTAAGTCTATCTCTAATGAGTTGCACTTTCTCCATAGCATCAAGGACCGAATCTGGTCCTATCAAGGTTGCTTCACCTACTTCAAACCAACCAACCGGAGATCTACATCTACGCTCATACAATGCCTCATAAGGGGCCATCTGAATGCTGGAATGGTAGCTATTGTTGTAGGCGAACTCTATAAGAGGAAGGTGATCATCCCAACTACCCTTGAAGTCGATCAACAAGCTCTCAACATGTCCTCCAAGGTCTGAATGGTACGCTCTGCCTGACCATCCGTCTGCGGATGAAATGCTGTGCTAAGATTAACCTGAGTACCAAGACCCTTCTGAAATGACTTCCAGAAATGAGAGGTAAACTGAGGACCTCTATCTGAGATGATAGACAAAGGAACCCCATGCAACCTCACAATCTCATTAATGTAAAGCTTGGCGTAATCCTCCGCCGAATCTGTAGTCTTGACCGCCAAAAAGCGAGAAGACTTAGTAACCCTATCAATAATCACGCAAATGGAGTCATGTTGTCTGCGAGTACGAGGTAAACCTGTGATGAAGTCCATTTTGATCACTTCCCACTTCCAAGTAGGAATTTCAATCTCTTGAGTCATACCTCCTAGTTTTTGATGTTCTACCTTGACTTGCTGGCAATTGGGACACTTAGCCACAAAATCTGCTATATCTCTTTTCATACCATTCCACCAATAGTCTTCCCGCAGATTGCGGTACATCTTAGTGGCGCCTGAATGAATAGAATATCTGGAATTATGGGCTTCTGTGAGAATATGTTGTCTCAATTCACCGACATCAGGACCACACAATCTACCTTGATAGCGAAGTACACCATCTCCCCTTTGAGAGAAAACCTCCACTCTCTGATTGTGGACTGCACCCTTAAGTTCAAGAAAGATTGGATCACTATCTTGCTTTTCCTTAACCTATACCACCAAAGAAGATTCTGCCCCATTCTGAACCGTTACACCACCATCTGATATGCTCATAATATGAACTCCTAGGCGAGCAAGTCTGTGAACATCCTTTGCTAGCTCTCTCCTTTCTTCCTCAACATGTGATACACTACCCATGGATAATCTGCTAAGAGCATCTGCTACTACATTCGCCTTACCCGGATGGTAATGCACACTCATATCATAATCTTTGAGGAACTCAAGCCACCTTCTCTGGTGAAGATTCAATTCTTTCTGGGTGAATACATACTAAGGCTCTTATGGTCTGTGAACACATCTACATGAACACCATACAAGTAGTGTCTCCAAATCTTGAGTGCAAACACCACTGCTGCAAGCTCAAGGTCATGAGTTGGATAATTCTTCTCATGCACCTTAAGCTGTCTGGAAGCATAAGCTATAACCTTACCTCGCTACATCAACACACAACCTAGGCTGACCCTGGATGCATCACAATAGATCACATAACCATCTGAACCCTCTAGTAGAGTAAAGACAAGAGCTGTAGTCAACCTAGTTTTCAATTCTGCAAAGCTTTTCTCACAATCACCTGACCATTGGAACTTAACCTTTTTCTGAGAAAACTTAGTCAATGGAGAGCTATGGATGAAAATCCTTCCACAAACCGTCTGTAATAGCTCGCTAGACCCAAGAAACTTCTGATATCTGTAGCAGAGGTAGGTCTGGGCCATTGTTTCACTGCTTTTATCTTCTGAGAATCTACTTGAATTCCTTCACTAGACATAATATTCCCAAGGAAGTCAACTGATTGTAACCAAAACTCGCACTTGTTAAATTTTGCAAATAACTGACGATCTTTAAGAGTTTGCAGAACTCTCAAATGACTTGCATGTTCTTCCTCATTCCTAGAGTAAATGAGGATATCATCAATAAAGACAATAACGAACAAGTCCAAGTACTGCTTGAACACTCTGTTAATCAAATCCATGAAAGCTGCAGGAGCATTGGTTAGTCCAAATGACATAACTACAAATTCATAATGACCATACAGAGTTCTAAAGGCTGTCTTCAGACTGTCACTATCTCTGACTCTAAGCTGAAGATAACCTGATCTGAGGTCTATCTTTGAGAAGTGACTAGCACCCTGCAGTTGGTCAAACAAGTCATCAATCCTGGGGATAGGATACTTATTCTTGATTGTAACTTTGTTCAACTGCCTATAGTCAATACACATTCTGAGAGAACCATATTTCTTCTTCACGAACAACACTGGTGCACCCCATGGCGAAATACTGGGTCTGATGAAACCCTTATCTAGAAGATCTTTCAACTGTTCTTTCAATTCCTTAAGCTCAGCTGGAGCCATTCTGTAAGGAGGGATAGAGATAGGCTTGGTATTTGGAAGAAGATCAATTCCAAAGTCTATTTCCCTTTCGGGAGGAACTCCAGGAAGATCTTCTGGGAACACTTCTGGAAACTCACTGACTACAGGAACTGACTCAAGAGTTGGGGATTCAGAACTAGAATCCTTAACCCGAACTAGATGATAGAGATAACCCTTAGAGATCATCTTTCTGGCCTTAATGTAAGAAATGAATCGACCCATAGGCGCTAAGCTACTACCCTTCCATTCTAAGATCGGTTCGTCTGGAAACTGAAAATGAACAATCCTAGTTCTACAATCGACTGAGGCATAACAGGAATGTAACCAATCCATGCCTAGAATGACATCAAAGTCTACCATTTCTAACTCTACAAGATCTGCTGAGGTGACTTTCTGAGAGACTGTGACAGGGCAATTTCTATATACCCGTCTAGCTATAACTGGGTCACCGACTGGAGTAGAGATTGAGAAAGGTTCTGAAAGAGTTTTTGGGCTAACACTGAATTGGACTGCTATATATGGAGTTACAAAAGACAAAGTAGCCCCTGGATCTAACAATGCATAAACATCAAGATCAAAGACTCGTAACGTACCAGTGACTACATCAGGAGAATCTTCATGATCTTGACGAGCCTGAAGAGCATAGAGCCTGTTTTGGCGCTGTCCGCCACCAGTACCAGAAGAGTTACCCTGCTGAGTTGGGCGACCTGCTGGTGCTGCTGAAGTTGTAGACTAAGCTCTACCACTATTTCCTCCTTGACCTTGTCTAGAAGGACAATCCTTCAATCTATGACCAGACTAACCACACCCAAAACATCCTTCCTTACATGCAAGGCACTCGCCCGGATGATTCTTACTACATTTCGGGCAAGTTGGGTAGGTTTTGGTGCCTGAAACACTACCTTGAGACTTAGAGCCTGACGCCCTACCTTTCTGATCATTACGGAACTTGGGGGATGGAACACTAGCTGATGAAGGGGCTGGAGTAGAAGACTTCTGCTGAAACTGCGAGCGATTTCCACCACCCGATTTCTGTTGGGAATACTCGTAGTTACTTGTTCTGGCTTTCTTAGTCTCCTTAGCTCGTTCTCTAAGCTTATCACCCTCAACCTGCTGAGCATGCATGATAAAGTAAAGCTGAAATAACATATAACTGAACAAAGCAATAAAGTAATGAAATAATCTGGACATGATATAGATACTGAATGCTGAGCTAATTGAATGCAATGACCAATTTATAACATGCTGAGACTGAATACTGAATATACTGATAAATGGTCAATGCAATAGAATCTGACTGAACTATGGGAGCTACCAATAACCGACATAAAACCACATGAGCTAAATGTGGAGTCTGATGTATACGCCCCATCGAGAGGACCCAATATACCCTGCCAGAGGTATAGAGGCATGCTGGCGTGATCACTAAACTAATGTTGCCCACAGAGGGGACTTACACCTACGTGGCTCGTAGTTCTGGGACTATATGGGTACGTTGAACCCTAGTCCAACTCGATATTATGCTACTCCCAATGAATTATGTAGTTAACTGGTTATGACTGAATTTCTGTAAATACTGGATAGCTCGAAACTGAACATGCAAACTGAGAATGCAACAATTAATCTGATAATGATGCATTCATAAACTGAGGCATGTAAAACTGAATACTGAAATATCTGACCTAGTATGTGTAACTCAAGAACTAAAGAAATACATAGCTAGGGTTCTGAAATTCATGCGATAAACTGAGCAATAACATGATAATCTGATTTGGAACATTTAAATAACTAATTCATGATGATCTGCTGTAATTCTAGAAACCCTAGGTCTGTTCATAATCATAGAATCAAGAATCTAACTGAATTCTACGGACCTAATGGGCAAAAGGAACCCACTAGAGAAATCCCACATACCTGGTGACGAATTCCACGGAGAAATCTTTCGATTTCGGGGCTGGAACTGAAGAAACCTCGCTGCGTTCTTGGACTAGGGTTCTTGACCTTTTTCTCCTATCTTGATTCTAATTTTCTATGTTTTGATTAATGATTTTGACTAAGGTAAGTTCTAGTTATGTTTGTAGGTTTAAACTGACTAAAACCTCATGATTTAGGGTCAAAAAGACGTATCTTAGGGGTTAAACGAAATAGGAAAAGACCGAAAGACCCCTGAATTAGCTGCTGTCGGAGTGACTGATGGACTGGACTGACGGGCCGTCATTCAATCGACGGTCCGTCGATTGGGTCCGTAGGTCGAGTCTGCCCGTCAGGGCTTCACTAAAACGAGCATAATTTTTTACTCGGAGGTCAAAATTTAGCAAACTCGGTGGCGTTGGAAAGATAATTAAATTATATATCAAACCATAGGTCATGGGACACATTATTCAATTTTTGCTAAGAGTTATGGCCATCTGAAGTTGACCCATCAACAATTTTCAGCTAACTGGTTGCTAGCCTTCATCTGCGGTGAGACCTACGGACCGTGGATTGATTGACGGTCCGTTCTGGTCAACCGTAGTTTTTGTCAGAGGCTGGGTATGGGAAGTCTTGATCCACGAACCGTGGTCTGATATACGGACCATGGGTCTGTCCGTGAGTCGGGACTTGGCCAAATTTTCTGACTGAGTTCTGGGGAAGTTTTCTGTCACGAACCATGGACCTGCAGGACAGACCGTGAGTCCATCTACGGTCCGTGGATGGTGTCCGTGAGTGCCACCTGTAACACCAGAAATCTGAAATCTCTATTTTCGGATACGGGGTGTTACAATGAGTGTGCAAGAGTACAACCTCAAGTTCACTCAACTATCCCTCTATTCTCCGAAAATGGTGGCTGATATGAGGAGCAGAGTAAGCTTGTTTAAGTCTGGGCTATCTTGTTAATCTAATTAGGAGGGGAAATAAACTATGTATATAGGGGATATATATCACGACCCGAGTCTACACCCTAGACATGGTCGACACTCGAGAACATTTGTCGGTCCCCAAGCAAACCCTCATCCTGGCTGACTACAAGCGAAAGACTAACTCAAGCATACAAAAGCTCAAAACTGAATAAAATGCATTGAACTCAAATACAAAGCTTTAACTCGAAGGATTAATTCTGAACATAATAGGATATTCAACTAGCCAAAAATATGAAACTCAAGTCTTAAAAACATTTAACAAAATAAAAGAAACAGACTTCTCAAACTCTATTGTCCATCTACGAAGCCTATAAATGAAAAAGATGGAAGTTGGGACAAGAACCACGACATCTTGAAAAAACTAAAAAGTAAATGGAATCCTCCGGAAACAAGGAGTTCACCAAAGCTAACTCGAACTGCAAGTGGTATAACCGAAGCTTCTGTTGATGACCCTGAATACATGTACCTACATCATAAAAGATGCAGGCTAAATGGCGTCAATACATGGAATGTAAGAGCATGCAAGGGGAATTCTAAAGAATAAACATAAGCTTGAACCGATCTAAAATAAATATACATACCGCTTCCCAATTCACTCAACTCAACTCGACTGAACTCAAAGAATATAGTTAAACTCAACTCAGAGAGAATAAGGCTCAACTCAACAATAAGATACTTAATTGTGTGAGATATAGTTCAACTCAACTCAGAGAAATAGGGCTCAACTCTACAATAAGATACTCAACTATGTGAAACATAGTTCAACTAAACTCTGTGAAATAGGGCTTAACTCAATAATAAGATACTCGACTTTGTGAAACATAGTTCAACTCAACTCAAAGAAGTAGGACTCAACTAAACAATAAGATACTCAACTGTGTGAGACATACTTCAACTCAACTCAGAGATATAGTGCTCAACTTAACAATAAGATACTCAACTTTGTGAAAGATAGTTCAACTCAACTCAGAGAAATAGGGCTCAGCTCAACTCAACAATAAGATATTCAACTCTATGAAATATAGTTCAATTCAACTCAGAGAAATATAGCTCAACTCAACAATAAGATACTCAACTCTGGATACTGAACTCAAGATAAAGCAACAATAAAAGATATAATATATGGAAAGCTTTAAAAAAGTAGATAGCAACGTATTGAAGAATACAGTAATAATTCAGTTTGTATATAAAAATACAAAATATAACTCTATGGGAGATTCTCTAAACGACAACCATCACTATGAGCTATGTGATGATACAACGTCTAGCCACACTGCTAGAACTGTCCTATACTTTGCCAGGGTATAAAACCTACTCACTAAGTGGATCAACTAGTATATGCTAAAAAGCAATAAGGAATCATCTAAAAAGTATGACCCTTTCTACCCATGTTGGTTACATGGTTTATGGGGATGTGAGTTATTAGAACTCTCCCCATATCGGTGCTCAATACTACTCCAAAAAATGTAACTCAGCTCATATGTTTTAAAGAAAACATTTACTCTTCCTCAACTTTGAGATTATTACTTAAAAAGATTTCTCTTAAAAGAGATAGTACTCAAAACTGCTGATGAACTCCTTTGAAAATTGGTGTTTCCTCTCATCTTAAATGTAAAAACATTTACTCTTGGGAATATTTACTTCCCATATATCATTTTTTTTAAAAAAATGAACTCAAATCTACTCTTCCTCAAACTCAAATGCTCAGGTCTTAAAATAAATTATGAATAATTGTAAAAGACTTTTCAAAATAGAGGGCATGCCGAATTATGGTCGTGAATGACTCAATTAAAGGGTTTCAATAACCATATGTAAACTTAATACTCGGAACTTAACAACTATAGAACTCAAGGATAATACTCATCTCAAGAATGTTCAACTCATAGGTTTCATGTGGAATTATGGGCATGAACAACTCAACTCAAGAACTCAATGATACTACGCATCTCAAGAGTGCTCAACTCATAGGGTTCAAACAGAATTAGATGCATTAACAACTCAACTCAAGGACTTCATTGGTAACATGTAGTAGTCCCATAAGTAGGATTATAATCTCAAAAGGATTAAAACTCAATGGTCAAGAAGTTAGAACTTGAAGATACTACTTCTCTCAAAGATACTCAAATTATGGAGTTCATGCGGAATTTATGTGGTGGAGGCAGGCAACTCTGGCGCACTGAGTGGTGTAGGGCTCTGGCCTTTGAACTACAGAGAACCTCTTCTAGCACAATGGTGGGGCGGCGTGCCAACTCTTTCCCCAAAAACCCTGACATATTTCTTTGCTATTTTTCTGACCCTAATTCATCTAGAATCAAATGGTTTCTTCCCAACTCCCTTACATTTACCCAACTTAATTATATGAAAATCCACTTGAAAACAACCCTCAAACTCCTGACATTCTTCTCAACAATTTATCAAACCTAATTAATGAAAGAACTAAACTCAAACTTCATGAAACTCATCAAGAGCTCAATATAACCAAATTTATGGATGAAACTCATAAAAGAATTCATGATTGGCGTGTGGGTGAACGAACACAGCACTATGAAAACTTACATACCTGTTAGGGATAAAATCCTTGGCAAAAATCCGCAACAAAACTCAAGAATCTCGACGAACGCCTTGAACTTTTCCTCCTTTCTCCTCTTTTCTGTTCTGGAACTCTCTTCTAAAACCCTAAGTGTATTGGGGCTAAATGAAAATGATTATAATCCCTTAATTATCACTAAAACGATTTAAGTTGAAAGGGTAAGGAAAAGACCAAAATACCCCTCATAATTTCAGGTAACTTTCCTTAACTGGATATGCTGACTTCAAACAAGCATATCTCACTCATTCGAAATCGAAACTTGGAAATCTCGTTAGCGTTGGAAAGATAATCCAAAGAAATTTCATTGGATATCTTATGGACCACCTAACTCATCATGTACTGAAAGTTTTGGTCGTTTGAAGTTGACCCAAAACATAAAAGAACTTACAAATGACTTGAATGAATTATCTATAGTTCTTTTTGGAACTCAAGGTGCTACATCAAGTGACCTTAACACATAAACAAAAATTTAAATTCCTCGATAAAATCCTACTCACCATGAAGGATGGTTTGAGTCTTAGCTCAAATTTTTTTTTGGGTTATTACAATATCTCCCCCTTGGGATCATTCGTCCTTGAATGATGGCTGGACTGGGTATGGAACAGGGTTACTCTTATAATCTTTGCCATACTAATTAGAATTTCCCGCATTACTATTCAGAACCAACTAATGGCTCTCATTTACCTATTTCTCATAGTAAAACTTCCGCCTCCTCTTCCTCCTCATTTACAAACTTAGATGGAATTATCAGACCATCATTATCACTATAAGAATATTAACCTTCTTCTTCTAACATCACTCTAGTGCTAAAAGGAGCTCTGAAAAAATACCTCCCATACACTTTGGAACTCATTACTTTCTTATTCTCAAACACTTGACTGTACTTGATTTCTCATCTTATCATCTCCCCGTTAGGTCTAAAGCTGACACCTGAAAGCTATGAACCTATTCCATCATCTCTAAACTGGTTTATACCCTCCTCTTTTTACTCTAACACTCGTAAAAAATTTATCTCGTGACTACCGAACTCTCCATAAGCAGGTACTCAGACCTCTTTGTAAGATGTTTCCCTTAACCACTTCGCATTGGTTTATAATGCCACTCCATCTAACTCTTAAGTGAAAAAATTGTTTTCGTCAACCTATTCCGCATTGACAACTCAATTAGGCTATCTAGGTACACAAGGAAAAGCATTAACTTAATTGGGACCTCATCGGGTAACATACCATCTCGGTACGCCTTATAATGCTCTTGTTACTCTTGCGACTTAGCCACTATTCACCGCCCTTATATAGAGGTTAGGGTATCTCACTTGTACCACTCATATTTATTTTAGCTAACATCTCAATTCCTCACCTGCTCTCTGTTAAGTCTACCAGATCAAGTCTCAAGACTAACTGACTGGGTGATTGATTGCACTAACAAAATCTGCCCCATCACTATATACCTTTCATAGATCTCTATACCTCTACTTACTTTACTCTAACTTTGGGCACTTTTACTACTACTGCACATAATCTCATTACTCATACTATCTCTCGAGTGAGAATAATGCAAAAAATATAAAATAAACTTCCTCATAAGGATCTCAACTGGAACAAGGTTTAGAGAAAAAAGTACATTTCACTTTTAGCTTGAATGCACGATTCATATGAATATGAGTGCATTCCTCTGAAACTCAACACTTAACTCACTCATGGGCTTCTCTCAAGCCCCTTTGGAGTCTCATGACTTCCTCAAGAATCTTGCTAAGAATAACTCATCCATAAGGATATTGGGCTTTACTTTTCAACCACCTTTACTATGAGGGGTAGTCGAATGGATATGAGGACGCACGGGTTTGAATAAATTCATTTTGGCACAGTTCTACTGCATGATTTAGAGTATGAAAGAAGGGATTTTTTAAAAATGTCTGTAGTCCCTCATTTATAGAAGTGGGCCCCTCATAACCATAAATAAGATCCTACCGACATGACTTTAAAGATACCCTAGTACACTTGAACTCTGTGCTCTAATACAAAGTTTGTCACGACCCGAGTATACACCCTGGACGTGGCCAGCACTCGAGAACCATTGCTAGTCCCCAAGTGAACCCTCATCCTGGCTGACTACAAGCGAAAGACTAGCTCAAGCATACAAAAGCTCAAAACTGAATAAACTTCATTGAACAAAAATACAAAGCTTTGAATCGAAGGATTAACTTTGAATATAATAGGATATTCAACTAGCCAGAATTAGGCAACTCAAGTCTTTAAATCATTTAACAAAATAAATTAAACAGACTTCTCAAACTCTACTGTCCATCTATGAAGCCACTAAATGACAAATATGGATGTCGGGACAAGACCCACGACATCCTGACAAAACTGAAAAAGTAAATGGAATCTTTCGAAAGCAAGGAGGCTCACCAAAGCTAACTCGAACTGCAAGTGGTATCAACGGAGCTTTTGTTGATGACCCTGAATACATGTATCTGCATCATAAAATATGCAGTCCAAATGGCGTCCGTACATGGAATATACGAGCATGTAAAGGGAATTCCAAAGAATAAACTTAAGATTGAACTGATGAAAAGGAACATACTTACCTCTTCTCAACTCACTAAACTCAACGTGACTCAACTCAAAGAACATAGTTCAACTCAACTCAAAGAGAATAGGGCTCAACTCAACAATAACATACTCAACTTTGTGAAACATAATTCAACTCAACTTAGAGAAATAGGTCTCAACTCAACAATAAGATACTCAACCCTGTGAAACATAGTTCAACTAAACTCATAGAAATAGGGCTCAACTCAACAATAAAATACTCAACTCTTTGAACATAGTTCAACTAATCTCTGATAAAGCACCAATAAAAGATGCAATATATGGAAAGCTTTTAAAACAGTAGATAGCAACTCAATGTATTTAAGAATACAATAAGAACTCAATTTGTATATAAATATACAAAATATAACTCTGTGGGAGTTTCTCTAACTGACAACCATCACTATGAGCTATGTGATGATACATCGTCTAGCCCACGCTGCAAGAAGTGTCCTATACTTTGCGGGTATAGAACCTACTCACTAAGTGGATCCACTAGTCTATGGTAAAAAGCAATAAGGAATCATCTAAAAAGTATTACCCGTTATACCCACGTTGGCTACATGGTTTATGGGGGCTGTGAGTTGTTAGAACTCTCCCCCATATCGGTTTTCAATACTACTCCCAAAAATATATATTTTAGCTCATATGTTTTAAGGAAAATATTTCCTCTTCCTCAACTTTGAGATTATTACTCAAAAAGATTTCTCTAAAAAGAGATAGTACTCAAAGCTTTTCATGAACTGCTTTGGAAATCGGTGTTTCCTTTCATCTTAAATGTAAAATCATTTACTCTTGGGAATACTTAGTTCTCATATATCATTTTAAAGAAAATGAACTCAACTCCACTCTTCCTCAAACGCAAATGCTCAAGTAATAAAACAAATTATGAATAATTGTAAAATACTTCTCAAAATAGAGTTCATGCCAAATTATAGTCGTGAACGACTCAATTCAAGGGTTTCAATAACCATATGTCGACTTAATACTCTGAAATCAACAACTCCAAAACTCAAGGACTCAAGGATACTACTCATCTCGAGAATGTTCAACTCATAGTGTTCATGTGGAATAATGGGCATGAACAAGTCAACTCAATTTAAGGACTAATTGATACTACTCATAGGGTTCATATGGAATTATGGGCATGAACAACTCAACTCGAGGACTTCATGGGTAACATATAGTAGTCCCATAAGTAGGAATATAATCTCAAAAGGATGAAAATTCAACACTCAAGAACTTAGAACTTGAAGATACTACTCCTCTCAAAGACATTCAAATTATGGAGTTCATACGGAATTTATGGGGATGAATGACTTGGCTCAAGGATCTCAATGATAATGTAAACTCATTAATACATTCTCATACTCAATTGCTCGAGTCTTGAAACAAGTTATTAGTAATTGTAGAAGACTTTTCAAAAAGACTCAAAGGGACTTTCTCAAAATACTCGAAAGAATTGTCAAGACTTGACTCTTAACTCTATCTTGAATTTGAATTATAAATTATAGGTTATGATTCATGTTAGGAATGATTTATAAATGTTTATAAGTAGTTTAGAGTATTAATAATAAAGGGGGAGTAAATGTAACCTTTGAAGGAACTCGAACAGTCCAAACGACAGAGAAGTGGTGGGGTCAAGCGACCCTGGCACACTGAGTGGCGCAGGGCGCCAACCCTGGAACTAGAAACAACCTTTGCTGGCCCAATGGTGGAACGGCGTGCCAGCCCCTGCCCAGAAAACCCTGACGAATTTCTTTGCTCATTTTCTGACCCTAATTCGACTAGAATCGAATGGTTTCTTCCCAACCCCCTTAGATTCATTTACCCAACTTAATTATATGAAAATCCACTCAAAAAAAACCCTCAAACTCCCAACATTCATTTCAAGAATTTGTCAAACCTCATTAATCAAAGAACGAAACTCAAACTTCAAGAAACTCATCAAGAACTCAATATACCCAAACTTATGGATGAAATTCGTAAAAGAACTCATGATTGGTGTGTGGGTGAATGAACCCAACACTATGAAAATTTACATACCATAAGAGTATTGGGGATGAATGAAAATGATTCTAATCAGTTAAGAACTCTAAATTATTACTAAAAATGATTTAAGCTGAAGGGGTAAGGAAATACAGAAATACCCCTCATAATTTTGGGTAACTTTCCTTAACTAGACAGGCTGACTTCAAATGAGAATATCTCACTCATCCAAACTTGAAACTTAGCAAACTTGGTGGAGTTGGAAAGATAATTCAAATACCTTTCATTTGATATCTTATGGGCCAAATAAATCATCCAATACTGAAAGTTACGGTCGTTTGAAGTTGACCCAAAACTTAAAAGAACTTATGAATTAGTTGAATGAATTCTCTTTAGTTCTTTTTGGAACTCAAGGTGCTTGATGCTTATCTTGACCAACGACACTAACTACGGTTCGAGTGTCTACGATCGTCGATAATATAGTAACCCAACTAAGGGTTGGGGTCGTGTCCCAAGGGAGTGGCAGTGAAAATAGTAGTTACGCTAGAATTTTGTTCTAGTTAGCTGTAGTTTGAGAAATTATCGAATAAAAACAAAGTAAATTCAAGTGGATGACACAAAAGTGTCAAATATCAAAGGAGGTTTGTCACAAGTATATCTAAAACAACAAAAATAACAAGAAAATCAAGTATGGGGACAAGTTCTTGGGATGTGACCTCACTACAAGTTGAGATAAATCGTTGGGTATATGCTTTCGATAGGAAATTTTCAAGATAATAGTGACTAGGCTAAGCTTTAGATGGAAATAAGTTCCCTCTCGGGTAACTTCCCCGCTTAAAATGTGTTTTTCTCGAACACCTATTTACCGTATGAAGTCCGACCTATGCCTTGCCCCACTCACTCTCTCGAGCTGAGTGTTAGGATATGGGACTAGGGCTCACCCTATGGGGCTGAACCTCATGTCGACCCACTCCTTAGGCCATCAATCTAGCGGTCTTGGTTTCGCGTCCTCCCTCTTGGGCAAGCTGAAACCACATGGGTTGTTTTATATTTGCAACTACAAACCCATTAAATTAAACCACAACCACTAGTTGAAATCACCATTAAAATACATCTAACCTATCAGCAAGCAAGACCCAACAATAATATCAACACATATTTGCTAAATCACACCCCAAGAATGAAATTTTTAGCCATACATCAACAAATAACAAAATACACCTAAAATGATACTAAAATAAAATGTGTATAAGGAATTAAACCTTGATTTAAGCAAAGTAAGAAGAATGGAGAAGACTCACTTCCAACTTGAGGAAGATGAAATCCTTCTTTCTTCAAGTCTCCCAAAAAACTCTCTCCAAACTTGAGAGAAAATATCCAAAAAGTAATTTTCTATTTTGAAAATTAAAATAAATGTTCGACTCCCCAAAAATTAATAACAAGTTTAGTATTTATAGACTTCAGAAAATAGTGTTGGTGGATCTTTCGGCAAGGTTAGTCGGAATCGCCGATTAACTCGGTGATTCGCCCTTTGGTGTGGTTCATCGCCGTCCTGCACTAGCCTTCAGCATCGTCGTGCTTTGTGTCATTGGGCGACATAGTACTGCTTCGTGGAATTATTTGGCAAAATGCCGACTGCTTCTTTCATCGCCTTTTTGATCCTGCCCCTTCAGGGCTTCGCGTACTAGAACAAAGGGCATAGTGCATCCCTTCGGCGAATTTCCAAGTGTGCTTGGCGATGCTTATGCTTCATCTTCTTCGTTCTTTTCAACCTTTTTGTTCCTTTTTGCGCCTAAGTGTCCATGCTTCACTAAAACTTCAAATACCTGAAACTCAATAGTTTTCATTAGATATTTAGACAAAATACACATTTGAGGACACTATTTCTTTAAAAATAAATCCCTAAATGAGTCCAGTTTGTGGACTCATCAACACCCTAACTTAAACTTTTGCTTGTCCTCAAGTAAAACTCAAGTTTAGCAGTTCAAATAGGATGTATCAAACAGTTCTACACAAGACTCAATCATGAATGCACACAACAAGACTCAATTTACTTATGCAGGAATCAATTGTGTATTCAAATATTCAAGTTGTGACACACCATTACCAAAGATTCTCATGGTCGCAATACTTGCTACTTGTGAAAGTTCAAGCTCAACAAACAGTATCTAAATGCCCTCACATAAAGAATGATTCCATATTCATACACAGAGGTTAATCAATTCAAGATCAGGAATCAGATGCAACGCTCACACTAAAAAAGAGGAACACAATGCATGTTTTCACCCATAGGCTTGCCCTTATTTTCCAAATGATCTTCCGTTCGGCTCACTCAAGATCAAAAAGGTCTTTCTAAGGCTTGTAATTGGGCTGAGTGCAAAGGTATGGTCATTTAGGCTCAGTGACTTTCATCCTCATGAAATGTGGTGCTCTCAACACATCCTTTTATTTTCCTTCATCAACTTTTCTTCTAGTGCTCATAAGTCATCCTATTATTCACTCTCTATGTATTGCTTGGAAACCCAATTTCTTTTGTCCTTTTATTCCGCAACTTTTCTTTCCTTTTTTTTCATTCTTTTCTTTTCTTTTTCTTTTTATCCTTTCCTTTATATGGAGGGTTTCCATTTTTTCACAACACCAGATTTCATGATTTGCTCACATGGTCTATGTAGGTTAAGGCTTACCCCCACATTGATTGATTATGAACTATGGCTTCTCAAGAAGCACTACTTAGTGTGGGTGGGAGTATGGGAACTCATTCATGCATTGCACAAGTAGGCTTTGAGAGTAGTTATGGTGTGTCCCTATTTTGTTATGATGGTTTATGAAATGAAGTACGCTTAATGTGGATTGTTGCTGTGAGTTGCTTTCCTTGATACAAATTATTAAAGGTGAATGTTTCCTTGTCTATGAGTATTAATTAAGGATGATATCAAAGAATGGTAAATTTTAAATTTATGTGGTGCAACTTCAATAAATTTTCTCCTTTTGACGTTGACACTCTGACCTTGATCTTTAGAATCAAGTGCAATATATTTCCCCTTTTTGATCTCTTCTAACTTTCTCCTTCTCATGTACTCCTTTGACCTCTCCTCCGTTTGACGATCAACACCACTATGATCAATTGTCGATAACGGCAAAACACAAACACTTTGAATGTTACAACAATTTGAATCAGACACAGGTGTTGGAGACAACAAATAAAAGTTTGGCTCTCCAACATGTGTTACCATCTCAACAAATTCATCGTGTGGTTCCATTTCAGATGATGAATCTTGCTTCACCATTTTTCAAACTGCTGTGTATAAAAAGAAACAATATACATCAATTAAGATGAAGTTTACCAGAAAAAATGTATAAAAAGAATCGAAAAACTCAATAATATTATAATACTCATACCTGAACTATGTGAAAACGTAAAAAAAATTGAGATTAAATATGAAGAGATTAAGCGATGAACACTTTCGATAACTACCCAGTAGTTACCAACCGTATCTCAAATGAATGATTAAACTCGACCAACAATTGAAGAATTCTGAGATAAGATTATATAGATTAGTAATGACTTGAATGTATTTAAGAACGTTTAGAATTCTGTAAATATAAAGAGAGAGTGATTTAAAATTATCCTCTCTTTTTTCACAATAGTTTAGATATGGCAGAACTGTTTTTGAATTAATGTAAGAAGATAATTAATATATCTAATTATTAATAATAAAAATTATCTAATCAGTTTATTTAAAACTGCTATATATGTAAAAAAAAACTTTCATATTTGTAATACTGAAAAAGTACTATTATGTATGTAGTTAAGTCTTAAGGATGGTCTTTCCACGTAATTTTCCCAAATATTATATATGCACTGTTTAACCTCATCATATGTATCTTGTTCTTCTGATTATTTTTAATTAATGATAAATTCCCGATCAACATGTTTAATTTCTTAACTAATTTATCATAAAAATATCAAATGTCTTGATCCTAAGCTGCCACTTGGCATAATCGTAGGCTAGACATTCTTCCTTTTAATTATATATAGAATATAGAATATAGATAGATAGATGTTATTCTTTTTAAAGTTTTGAAGGCTAGACAAATCACAATTTTTTTTTACTATTAATCTTTGAATCACCAAACTTTTTAAAAAAACATGACATATTTTGTACTATTTCTCAAATTGGGATACACTAACCACTCTGAAGCTTCACACTATTTTCAATACCATAATCATTCAACTTTTATTACATTAGATTACTTTTAAATATCTTTGCTTTTGTCTTCAAACATTTAAGAGAGTCAATCATAAAAAGTGAATACAGGAAGTAACATGAAGTTGTATCATTTTTTGCCTCGCCTGATGTTATTATCCCAGAAAAACAAAGTTGAATTAGGCTAAGGATCTAAAGATTTATGACCTGGTCGATGAACGATCCAACTTTAGTTTGATCTCCAGATCTTTATTATCTATTTATTTATGAAATAATTTCAGAGGCCTCCCTTCATGTTTCGCTCAATCACATTGACCTCCCTTGAGGTTTGCAATATTACCCATATCTCCCCTTTTTTGATTTCTTTTTTTTTGGTAACAATTCTTTTTAATCTATTATTCATTAATGTAATAACATACAATTTGAAAACTTTGTTCTTTCTCAGTTTGAGTAGCTTTGTCTTGATAAGTAATTTGCAATAACATTCTTATCAATTCTTATTACCTCAATAGTAAATGTGAAATTTAATATATTTAATACCAATCTTCTTATTTCTTTTGTCGTTCATAAATTCTTTAAAAAAACATGGTAAGAAAAATACTAGTAGAAAATTAAGAAAAATAAGAAGAAAATTAAACAAATTATATCCGGAATATAAACAACTTAATATCACAAAAACTGATAATGAAAAATTAAATCAATTAATAGATAATATATCTAAAATAGAATATAAATATAAGTTGGATCCTCCTTTATGACTTGAGTTCCGTTATAATAAGTTGGGGGTTGATTAAAAATAGGCCAATAGGAAGATATCATGAAATTTTTCAATATTATTTTCAAGTGTATTAGGTCAAAATATGAATTATATGTGGTTTTATAAAAAAATAAAATTTTAAAAACATGATTTTTATTATTTATTTGAGAAGAGTTTAAATTTGGACCAATCACATTAAGCAACTTAATAAATAAATATTTAATAATTTTACTTTAAGAAAGCTATTAAAATTAAGAACAACTATGAGCCAAAGGATTAACATCAAGGGTATTTTTGAGCCAAGAGGTGGATGGCAGGGGTATTTTAAGGCAGAAAGGTGGATGGAGGGTAATTTTATACCAATTCAAATACTTAAGGGCATTTTAGGCCTTTCTCCGTTCATTAAAAGGTCATATTCTTGGATTTTTATGGTCCTCTTATTTTCCTAGAAAGGTATTCTTGACCTTTTACCTTCAATCAACTTCCCTAAGTCCATATTACAACCTAATACCATCATTATACGCATAACAATTCTCAAAATCCCCAATTCTCATTCTTCCAAGAACTCCAAGAAAGGATTTCGCTTTCTCAAGATCTAAAGGCTCCAATTTCAAGATTCTCTTCAAGAATCCGAAGGTTTACTTCCAAGATTATTCTCCACTCTTCATCTCCAAGAAAATTGCAAGGAAGAGAAAAGTTAGGTTTTCAAGTCTTTCAATCAATTTCTTGTTCAAACTTATTCAAGAACTTTGTTCTTCTAGGTATGTAAGACTTTTCATAGTGTTGGAGTAATTCATACTCATGCCCTACATATAAATTCATTTAGCGAGAGTTCAGTCTAGTACTTTACCCACAATTACCATGAAATTCTAGATATGAAGTTTCTTATTTTGTATCTTGAGTTCTTAATTATTAGATTATTATATTTAATATATTGATATCCTTGGGTTGTTGTTCATGCTTATATTTCACATGAACCCTAGTTGATGAGATTTATTAAAAGTCTTTGTGCATTTATTTTCATGCATTGATTTTTAAATTTAAAGTGAGTTCAAGAGTATTTTAAAGTACCTTTTGAGAAGAGTTTAAAGACAACACAAATGGTTCCAAAAGTACTATTTTTATATGGAGAAAAGAACCACTATTTAAAGGAGGAGCATAAATAGTTTAGAAAAGCAATTCAACGTGATAAAGAGAAGTTTAGCTACCTCTTCAAGAGCACCTGAAATTGTGGCAATCCAGAGAGTACTTTTACATGAGCATACATTTATATTTGGAAAGTAGTATTGAGCACCTAGGGGTAAGAGTTCAGATAACTCATACTCCATAACCTATGCCGCAGCATAGATAAGATTGCACCGCAAGACGGACGACTACTCACCTACCTCAAGAAGGCTATTAGTGGATCCAGCAGTTTAGTTGCATCCTATACTCCAGCAAGGTATAAAGTGGCTCTAGCAACATGGGTAAGACGTTGTATCGTCACGAGACTCGTAGTGATGTTTTTTAGTTAGAGAATATCCCCAGTAAAGTAAAGTAAAACATGTTTTAGTTTATATATTTGAGTTGAATATTACTATT
This sequence comes from Solanum stenotomum, assembly GCF_019186545.1. Classification (NCBI taxonomy): domain Eukaryota; kingdom Viridiplantae; phylum Streptophyta; class Magnoliopsida; order Solanales; family Solanaceae; genus Solanum; species Solanum stenotomum. Next base: position 49,666,546 of record NC_064283.1, on the reverse strand, counting down.
ATTGCCTTCTTACAATAAGAGCTTAAATGATTTTCATCAGGATTTATATTATTCTTTAGTTGACTTACCTTCAGTATTTCAGTTCAGTCATTGTTTTATTTAGCCATATTACATACTCGTACATTCAATGTACTGATGTCATTCGACCTGTATCATTTCATGATGCAGATTCAGGTACTTAAGATCATCAACAAGACTTCCATTGAGATCACATCATTTACTTGTCAGCTTTTGGTGAGACCTCCTTGCTTTCGGTGGACTCCAGTTTTATGATTTGTTAGTAGTAGCATTTTGAGGTGTCGTGGGTCCTGTCCCGACACCTATCTCTATACAGTAGAGGCTTCATAGATAGACAATCTTCAGTTTCTGATGTTTTACTCATAAACTTTATGTTTAATACTCAGTATTTTTGGATAGCTTTGATATTTAAATAAATTGTTTTAAATGATTTTCATTTTTGATGCTTGTGTCTGCTTGAGTTTGTCTTCCACTTAGTAGTCAGCCAGGACAAGGGATCGCTTGGGGACCTGGAATGGTTCTCGAGTGTCGACTAGGTCTAGGGTGTAGGTTCGAGGCATACAAAAATCAATTCAATTTATTCAAATTTGTATCACAATTTACATCTATTAGTAGAGTGCCCAATGTACGCAGACACATTCTAGGAAGGGTTCTGTTTCAACTAAACCTCGAATGAAAAACTACTAGCTGTATGGTCCTTTTAATGTTTTGTTCTATCTCAACTAAAGATATCATTTATCAACATCCGGTCTTGGTAAAGCTTGTTGAAAGTCTGGAAGTTCCCTTGCATCGTCAATATCACATCAAATGAATTAATCTAAGAAACCTTCGTGTTGGCATCACTTGGTAGTCCTTGATTTCATCACTCAGCGTTGGTCTAATCTCTAAACCACACCAATATCTCTAAACTGTCTTCTGCAACGAATATCTATGATCCGCAATTTGAAATCTTGTCATGCCGAAAGCTCCCTTAAAGCTACTAATGATCCTTGAATTACTAGCATGTCATTCTCCATCCTACTATATTTTGGAAATTGAGCGCCACAAGCCCTGCCCCAATTTAATAGTTGTTGTATGCCTTTATCATTCTTAATATTAACGTAATCGTATTTAAGTTATTTAATAAATTCATACTTATTAGAAGAATCAAGACCAAGCTTATGTTTCATTATACCATTGGCATCTATTTGAGGCATAAAAGTTCGAAGATTTTCAACATTATCTAAGGAGAATTATTTGTCATACATTTTCTTATCATGTAATTTTGACATGTTACAAAATCTGCTACTTCATCTGTATGAATATCTAAATTATGATAAATGCATTCTACTAAAGCTTTTGAACCATGTTCTATATATTCAGGGTTTGAAAGAATTGCAGTTAAATATATTTGGAGGATAGAAAAATGTATTTTTTGAATTTTTTAATCATAGCTACAATAGCCTCTTTAAATAATTCATTTATTTTATATTCAACAAAGATAGTTGAAATCTCACATACATGTGTTAAAATTTCAGAAATAGTACGATAATATATTCAAGAAAAAACTTTAATAGCATCAGAAAATGCTTTAAAAAGTTTTCTAAGTTCATTTGCTTCATCTCAGTCACTATCATTATGCTTAAAATCAAGTGAAGCATTATGAGCATGACATTGCATAGTAATAGACTTTCTATATCTATAAGCAACATTAACCATATCATAAAATCAATTTCATCTAGTTTTTACATGCTTTGGAACTTTTCTATATGGAAGCTTACACACATTGCAAAGTTCTTTATATTGATTAATTCTACTACTACTATGCATATGGAAAAAATTGCATTTTCAACTTTATCACAACTACTATCAAATAATTTCACACTATCACCTACCACCAAATTTAATAGATATACAACACATCTAACATGAAAAACATATTTACTAACTGAACAAAGTCTAGGTTCTAGCAAATTAATAGCATTTATATTAGCAGAAAAATTATCTAAAGTAATACTAACCAATTTGTCACAAAGAGCAAACAATTCTAAAATTTCCAATACAATAGTAGTTATAACAAAACTATTTTTCTTATTTTCACAAAATTTGTAACTGATAACTCTTTCTTTGCACATTCCAATTATATTCACTCTAATGTGCAAAACACTTAAATAATCAAAACATCACGACTACGTTCCACGTCAAGGGTAATAGCAACTCTGCAATCCATTATTTCAAAATAGGTGCGAATAATGGGTAATATTTTTCTTAAAATTGAAAAATATCTCTTTTTATCATACATCATGAAAAAATCATCAACACTAGGATTATATGTATTCCAAATATATGTTATAAAACTCGGACCAGGATGTTCTCCAAAACTAAAAGGCAAATCACAAATAACAATGATTTTATTAAAGTTTTCACGAACACTCTCCCTATTAGAGGTTCGTTGTGTAAGGGGACTACTTGGTTTTGAAGTCTTTAGTTCACCCTGAACCACGTTTGACCCTCTAACCGATTGTCCAATACCGGAACTTTTACAAATACCAACAAAAAGTTAAATACACAAACCAGTCTTTTTATGTTTTAGACTCAAATATTTTTTAACCTTCCCCCTTCCAGTGAACCTCCAGTCCAGCCAAAAGTATATTTTCGTGCTTGTTTACAAATATTACATGTACTAAAAAAATTTCACCATTCCACCTTATTTGGGGCAATAAGGGACTCACTAGCTCCAACCTGAGGAACCTCCTTAAATACTATTTTTTTTTTTTATCTAAATACATTTCACAATTACCATAAAGTCATTTATAGACCTCTACAAAAATAATAGGAGTAGAAGAATTAAATTTTGTAGGATCGGGACATGAGAAAGTAGTTTTATTCACTTGCGTAAATTCATATGTATTAATTCTAACAAGAGGAAATTTATATTTAGAAGAACTAGAAGAAGATTTATCTTTTTAAGTAAAAAAATCCTTTATTTTTTGTGGGATAAATTTCTTACCTCTGAAACTTTTTAGACGAATCCATGATATAAATATTGAAATAAAATATGAAATTAACAAGATTAGATATGGAAAATAAATATAAGGTTAGAGAGTAGAGCGAATGTATGAAATGTCCATGTAAAAGACCATACAATTATAATTTAAAATTGAAAAATTGATGCTAAAACTTGAAGTTTGAATAAGATTGCTCCTCCAAAATACACCAATATAATACAAATCTTCAATTGCAAAATAATAAAATTAAATCTTTGAGAGAGATTAAGAGAAAATTGATAATTGTTTGTAGTGTAATTAAAAATGTGAAGGGTGGGGGGTATTTCTAATTTTTTTGTGAAAAGGTGTCTGTTGGGAGGCTAGAGGGTTGGGGGTGGGTGGGGATGGAGGTTGATGTCGTAGGGGGAGGGGGAGCTAAACTATAGTCGTTGGGGCTAAGCGACGTTTGGCCCCCTAGTGGTCATATCGGGAATTTTGGGATTCTTCAACCTCCCACGGAATGGACCGGACCGGAACTGGGATGAACTAGTACAAACTGGTGTCGGTATGCAGGTACCAGAACATTGTACCATCCCGTTCTGTACCAGATACTACATAATCAAAATAGATTAGAATGTTACCCGAAAAACCCTTTATTTGGATTTTCACGATCATAGCTACTATTCTCGTTATACATGAAACATCAATCTTAAAGATAGATTATGAAATTGTATATCATTCTCCAAAAAATTGTTAACAATTCGTGAGAAACTAGTAGATCCTATTAGCCTTGCAGGTCCAAAAGAGTCCAAGTAAAATGCAGACTTTACATGATGATGAAAAGAATTTGTGGACAACTATCTCCTTGAGGAAAATGACTACTTTGCATTTGAGTACAATGGAGACTTGCGGTTTAATGTGTAAGTGCTTGATAATCAGAGCTCATTTGAAAAAGAAGCTTCATATTTATTCAAAATATATCATCATATCAAATACTAAAACATAAAACATATAGTTTTTGTTGTTCGTAAATATAAAAAAACCATCTTCTTCGAGGTAAGGGGTCCACAAAGTCTTTCCAACCACATATATCTCATTTTGAGTCAACCCTTCATTTTATTTTGCACCACTTGAATTTTATAAACTTTAAGATTTCCAAGTATTTCTATAAATTTATGAGGAATGTCTTGCAGTCTCTTAACTCCTCATTAAGATTGACGTTTCGCATACAACAAAAATACTATCTAAGATCACATCAATTCAAAAGCTAAGTGTACATAATAAATTCAATTCTACTACAAGGGCAATGAAGGTGTTTTAGAGTAATGTGAGCACTTGTAAACAATTATCTTGTAAGAATATGAGAGTGTTCCATCCACATGTGAAGAGATGTTGTGTTCAATCCAAATGAGATATAAAAGGAAAAATAAATAAAAGGATTTTAAATCCATGTCTATCGAGAGAAATAAATAACCATATTGCTGAGGATGTAATACTTGTTAGGTTGAAGTTGTCGACCAAGAATACCGTGAGTGGCACCCACACTAAACCACCTAGTGGGAGAACCATGTACCAACCCAACCGGAAGATATATAAGTCAAACATGAAAGACTTAAAGTAAAATAGATTTAATTCTCATAAACTCTATTAGTTGTCAAAACATTTATGAAATTGAAACCCTAGAATCTAAAAGTCATAGTGCCAAAATTCTAAATAGTCAAGAATGGGGATGCAACTCTGAAAACTAGAAAGCATAAATCTAATAGTCTAAATTATCTCTACCCAAAAATATGGGCAAAGAAACAGAGAAAAATCCATTGTAGCGCTGATGAGTAGCTCACGCTTTAATTCGAATAGTCACGTATCTCAATCTAGTCTCGTGTAAGCTCGGTGAATATACCCTATTGTCAACAAGAGAAGAACAATGTATAATCAAAAGACAACCTAGTGTACTTGTAGGATCATACATCCTGTTCCAAAACATGAATGTAAATAAACAACTACAAAATAGTAAAACGGGTGAACACATATACCATACCCACACTGTAATACACATTCTGAAACACAAATTCCTTTATCAAATAATGAATGAAACATGTCCCACATGATAAAATAAGGTACACATACCCGGTCCTCTCAGGGAACGCATAATGTAATGCATATTCCCAAACAATAATGTGCTTAATCAAATAATGTATGAAACTTGTCTCACATGATAACAAAACTCACATACCCGATCCTCTCACGAAACCCACACACACAAATTCTTAGTGTACCGGCATGGTATCCAAGTCAACCAGTGTTAGTATTCATACTAGGCTTGGTACCCAAATCAACCATTAGTATTCCTATACCGGCATGGTACCCGATTCTACAAGCATTCACACAACATGCACAATCACAATTAAAGTGAACAAACACACTTGAAACCACAAGTAAAATAAACAGGTTCGTTACATGAGATTATCAATAGGATGCAATGTCATATTCCTTCCCTATGTTTTTACCAACATGCTTTACACCAGTGATAGGATAAAGTAATAGAAATGGATAAATACATAACTTGGAAAACACACAACAATCACCTAAAGAACCTGAGCTTTCCCCTTTTACAATGTATTGTCAAGTACTTGGTCATAAAAAATAAATAAATACCAGAATCAATGGAAATGGACTAATAATACATGGATTATACTCAAATTTCTAACCCAGAACAATTCATGATCACTCTAGTGAAACCACGGCTTTTCCCTTCATTAAATCAAGTCAAAACCCTCCCCAAGAGTAATATTCTAGATAATAAAGCTTAAGAATCAAATTACAAGATAGGAGAATAATGAGCTTACTTTAAGCAAAGAATTAGGTGGAAAAATTGATGGAAACTTCCCTAAATCCCCTTCCCTTCTCCCAATAATGATGTTGCAGAAAAAAAAGATTTTAGAACTTTTTCTGCATAAAACCCTAACTTACCCACTATACAGGCACAACCCGTTATAGCGGTGTTGCCATAGAGGCTTTCGCCGCTATAGTGCCTTCATATATACCCTGATATAGCGTCATGATGTCGTCTATAGCGGCTTTTATGAAATTATAAACTCGAAAACCTCCCATAAGCTTCCATTTCACAACATATCTTTGACCTTGACATCCTATACAAACCCTTTCACACCATGTTCAATTCCAGGAGTTTTACTCACCCAAATTCGATTCAGAAAAGCCCTATGGGTTCCTCAATGACTTAGATACGATTAAACATAAACAAAGATTAGATATATTACCCAAACCATCCTCGAATTTTCCTAGACTGCTTCTCGCTCATATTCTATCTAAGACTGTCCTAGCCTAGAATTTAAGTTTCTACCCAAAATATATTTTATGGGTGATTTGTTTCATCATTTGGTCTACCTATAACGACGTGAGTGGGTTGTTATAATAGATACCAATTTAACCTTCACACATCCCTAAGTGATTAAATACTGAAATAGGGTTTCCCTGGCAACTTCCTCAACTGGATGGTACTTTCATTGGACCTCCACCGATTTGATATCCTTTGCCTTAAACTTCCGTACATCCTTATAAAGAATCACAACCGGTTCTTCTTCATAATACAAATAGTTTTATAGTACTATTGAGTCCCACTTGTTGATATAATCTCAATCCTGATGATACTTCTTTAGCATACACCTATGAAAAATATAATGAACTTCAAACATGTAGGATAGTAGTGCTAACATGTACGCCATCGGTCCCATACTGTAAATACTCTCAAATAGACTAATGTAACGAGGGCTAAGCTTAACCTTCTTGCCAAACCTAATGACTCCTTTGATGGGTGTCAACTTCAACAAACATGATCACCAACCTTAAATGTCATGTCCCTTACCTTGCTATCTGCGTACTCTTTATGCCTACTCTGGGCTGCCATTAGCTTAGCCTAAATAGCCCTCACCCTTTACTAAGATTCCTTAACTAAATCAACACCCAAAGACATCACCAACATCAAACCATCCTATGGGCGATTCACATCCCTTCCCATAGAGTGCCTCAATAGAGCCATATCAATGTTGGAGTAATAATTGTTATTGTAAGAGAACTCACATTATGGTAAGAACTGATCCTAATGACCCTAAAGTCAGTTACATACACTCCCAAAATATTTTTCAATACCTTTATCATCCTCTCCAACTGACCATCCATCTGTGAATATAATGTTGTGCTAAAAGTAAGTTAAGTGCCCAACGCCTCATGAAAATTACCCCAAAACATAGAAGTAAATTGAGTGTCACGATCTAAAATGATAGAAAGGGGCACCCCGTGCAACTTTATGCTCTCCTTTACATAAGTCATAACCAATTTTTGAGAGTTATAATCCACTCTGACTAGGAGAAGGTGGGCAGACTATTAATCTATCAACGATGACCCAATTTTTGTCATACTATCCTAAAGTCATAAGAAGTCCCACGATGAAATCCATGACTATTATTTCCCACTTCTACTCATAAAATAGGCATCCTTTGAAGTAATCCTTCACACATTTGATTCTCATATTTTACTTGCCTGAACTTTTGACATTTGGACACATACTAAGCAATATAGTTCTTCATTCCACGACACTAATAAAGTCTCCTCAAATCTTGATACATCTTGGTCATACCCGGAAGAATGGAATATTGTTAACAGTGAGACTTTTCCAACACAAAATATATCAAATCATAAACCTGAGGAACACAAATCCTTCCTCTAAAACTGAGAACTGTACCCGCATCTTAAGTAGCATGTTGGGCCTCCCAAAATACCATTATATTTCTAATCTTGTTTAAGTCCTCATCCTCAAACTCCTTGGTCTTTATCTCTTCTACAAAAGTTGGGTTAACCTTATACTGGATAATACACCACCTGTCACGACCCACACCGTCGTGATTGGCACCCACACAAACTCACCGGTGGGAGAACCATTACTACAATCCAAACCAAGAAACTAATGTAAAACTAAGGCATTTAAGTTACGGAAGCAAGTTAAATACTACGGAAAGAAATAGGTAGTTCACATAAACTCCAACAAAAGTCTAACAACAAACTAAACAATGTAGAAGAAATAACCTATAACCTGAAAGTCAATGTACTGAAACATCTAACAATGAACCAAGTCTAAACAAGAAGGGATACAACCCCAACTAATGTACTAATAACTAATAGAACTGTCTAAGTCTGAAATGTGGACATAGATGAAAGGAGAACTTATGGAAGCCCAGAAGAATTGGCTCACCCTTGAAGTCGAATGATGATCACTGATCTTCTAAGTGAGATCTATCCATAGCCACCGGAAAATGCCATTTACTCTACAAAAATAAGAGCAAGTGCAGTATCAGTACACGACAGTGTACTGGTAGGATTACGCGGCTATCTCACTAAGTGCAACATACATAAGTCATCACAACAATATAATCACATGCATACATCGAACAGATACAATATTATCAACATTTACTAACAACGAACAGCTTCACATTTCTCAAGATACACAATTATATCAAATCATTGGTCCTCTCATGGAACCCAAACCCTAACTGTTAGCATACCAAAACTTGGTACCTGATCGAATAATTATGTCGGAATGTGGGAACCGATCCCATAGTTATGTCGGAATGTGGCAACCGATCCAAGTTAGTTATGCCGGCACGTGGCAACCTATCCAAGTTAGTTATGCCGGAACGTGGCAACCGATCCAAGTTAGTTATGCCAGAACGTGGAAACTGATCCATTCAATACACCACAATCACAATCACAAGTATATTCTCAAGATCATACATTTAAGTGATGATTCATGGCATTCATCATTCCTCTATCTCATTTACAACCAGTGTGATCAATAATGCAACATTTATATAAATGCAGGTATCATAATGAAGAAAAAGTAAACAAACATCACATAATCATAGAATCACAACCATCACCTACCTCGAAACAAGCTTAAAACCCTAAGAAACTTGATCCTTCCCTTTTCGGATTTGTTCCGCTTGTTCTGGGTCTACAAACAATTAATACAATACGAGAATCAATAAATAATCACTAATTAGCTGAATTACTAACAATTCTTTGAACCCTAGATCAAAGTCATGATTCCAAGTATCCAAAATAGGGTTGTTTCCACAATAGAATCTAGATCAAAACCCTCCCACATCATTAATTACCCATTCTATTAAATTCTATGGATCGAAAAATGGATTTGGGGAGTGAAAAGCTTACCTTTAGCATCAAGAATGGTAGAAAATGGTTAGGAGTCGTCTGGGAATCGTTCCTTCGCTCTAAAAATTAAAAAGTACAAAATAATGTCATTTAGGGGTTGATTACGACTTTAAATAGCGTCGAACCCACCACGGCGACCCTCACCCCGCTGTAGCGGCCCTGCCAAAGAGACCAAAACCACCGCCAAAGTGGCTTGCACGAAATAGTGAGCTATTTTAATAATTCCAACACCTCCATTTCACAACACACCTTTAAAAAACGACGCTTAGAAAAATACCGTTCACGCTAAGATCGATTCCAGGAGTTCTACTCACCCAAATTCAATTATGTAAAGTCGTATGGATTCCTTAATGAGTTATCTAACAACTCATGTAATCAAAATCAAAATTAACTCACCCAATTGTTACCAGATTTCCCTACACCTTAATGACTCAAATTTCGTCTAAATCTGGTCTAGGTTGGGAAATTCCAAGTTACTACGAAAAAGTTTTTTGACACAAAAATTTTTCCCGTTGGCTTATCTATAACAATGGAACCCGGTTGTTACAATAGATACCAATTTACCTATCACTCGTCCCCGAGTGACAAACTTAGGAAAAAACGCTAATGAAGGAATGAAGTAGTACCTAAATCGATGAACAATTAGGGATACTTCTCTCGCATGTCCCTCTTAGTTTCCCAAGTAACTTCCTCAACTGGACGATAGTTCCATTAAACTTTCACGGACTTAATCCCCTTGGTCCTCAACTTGCGCACATCAGGATCAAGAATTGCAACCGATTCCTCCTCATATTGGAGATCTTTGTCTAACACAATTGAGTCCCACCTAATGATATAATCCCTGTCACCATGATACCTCTTCAACATGGACACATGAAATACCGGATGAACTCCAGATAAATTAGGAGGTAACGTCAATCTATACGCTACCGGCCCACACATTCAAGAACCTCAAATGGACCAAAGTATCGGGGACTTAGCTTACTTTCCTTGTCGAATCTCATCACCCCTTTCATGGGTGATACCTTAAGAAGAACATTCTCACAGGCTTGAAACACCATGTCTCTTACCTTATGATTCACATGCTTCTTTTGCCTACTCTGGGTAGCTAGAAGCTTAGCTTGAATACTCCTCACCTTATATTGAGCATCCTTCACTAAATCAACCCCAAAGGTTTCACATCTCCAGCCTCGAACCATCCTATTGGTCATCTACATCCCCTCCCATATAATGCCTCGAACGGTGCCATATATATGTGTGAGTGATAACTATTACGATAAGAGAACTCACACAAAGGTAGGAACTTACCCCAATGCCCTCCAAAGTCAATCACACAACCCCTCAACATGTATTCTAAGACTTGAATAGTCCTCTCTGACTGTCCGTTTGTCTGTGGATGGAAGGCTATACTAAAAGTGAGTTTTGCGCCCAATTCATCATGCAATTTCCTCCAAAACTTATATGTGAATTAGGTACCATGGTCTGATATGATAGAAAGGGGCACCCCATGCAACCTTACTATATATTTCACATAAACTTTAGCCAATTGTTCATCATTATAATCTATTCTTACTGGAATAAAATGGGCTGACTTAGTCATTCTATCAACCACTACCCAAATAGAATCAAACTTCCCCAAAGTCTTGGGAAAAGCAACCAACAAATCCATGGCTATCTTTTCCTACTTCCATTCTGGAATTGGCATTCTTTGAAGAAAACCTGCAGGCTTTTGATGCTAATACTTCACTTGTTGATAATTTTGACACTTCGCCACAAATTCTGTTATGTCCTTCTTCATGCCCGACCACCAATAAATTCTCTTCAAATATCGATACATCTTGATCACACCCGGATGAATAGAATATCGCGAACAATGAGACTCTGCCAACATTTTCTCAATCAAGTCATCTACTCTAGGAACACATATTCTCCTTTTAAAATTGAGCACACCATTCGCATCAAGAGTGGTTTCTTGTGCCTTACCAATCACAGTCTTCTTTTTAAGCTCCTCTAAATTTTCATCTTCAATTTGTTTGGCCTTGATCTAATCAATGAATACGACCCTCACTTCAATGTTAGCTAATGCCCCACCTCTTTCTAAGATGCCCAACTACATGAACTTAGACTCTAAGCTCTGAATTTCTTTAGCCAAAGGTCTCTTGGATTCACTCAAGCCAGCTAAACTACCCATACTTACTGCCTTTCAACTCTAAGCGTATGCCGCCACATTAGCCTTGCCCGGGTGGTATTGAATGGTCACATCATAGTCCTTGACTTTTTCCATCCACCTTCTATATCTCAAATTCAGATCATTTTGAGTGAACACATGCTGCAAACTACGATGATCGGTAAATACCTCAAACTTAATACCATAGATGTAATGCCGCCATATCTTAAGAGCAAACACTACCGCTGCCAACTCTAAATCACGTGTTAGATAATTCCTTTCATGCACCTTCAATTGACACGAGGCATAAGCTATAACATTCTTATCCTGCACAACACAGCACCCAAACCAGAATGTGAAACATCACAATAAACAATAAAATATTTACCTTCAACCGGTAATGCTAGAATAGGAGCGGTGGCCAAGAGAGTCTTGAACTTTTGGAAACTCTCATCACATTTTTAGTCCATTCAAATTGGATCTCCTTTTTGGTCAGATTAGTCAAGTGAGTGGCAATAGAAGCAAAGTTCTTCATAAATCGACTATAATAGCTAGCGAGCCCCACAAAACTGCTAACTTCTGTCACAGAGCTAGGCCAAACCTAATTCTTAACCACCTCAATCTTTTGAGAATCTACCATTACCCTTTCTTTTGAGACTATATGCCCCAAGAATGCAATCGAAGTCAACCAAAATTCAAACTTAGAAATTTTGGCATACAATTTTTATTTCCCAAGAACACCTAGAACAATAGGAAGATGGTCGTCATGCTCTTCCTCACTTTTCGAATAGACCAAAATATCATCAATAAAAATTATAACAAACAAATCAAGGAAGGTTTGAACACCCCATTCATTAAACTCATAAAAGTTGCAGGCACTTTGGTCAAACCAAAAGCTCATAGTGCCCATAACAAGTTCTAAACGCCGTCTTGGACACATCCGCAGGCCTAATTTTAAATTGATGGTAACCGGATCTTAGATCAATATTAGAGAAAATTGCTGCACCTTGCAATTGGTCAAGGAGATCATCTATTCGAGGTAAAAAATACTTGTTTTGAATAGTGACACTATTTAACTGTTGGTAATCTATATACATTCTCACACTACCATCCTTTTTCTTAACAAACAAAATGTGAGCACCCCATGGGGAAGCACTAGGACGAATAAATCCCTTATCAAGAAGCTCTTGGATTTGAGCCTTAAGCTCTCTTAATTCTGCCGGAGCCATGCGATATGGAGGAATGGAAATGGGATGAGTACCAGGTTTTAAATAGATGCAGAAGTTTATATCCCTATCCGGAGGCATACCAGGCAAGTCACTAGGAAATACTTCTCTAAATTTTGACACCATAGGAATATATTAAATGTATGGAGCCTCAATCGCAACATCCCTAATATGAGCCAAATAAGCCAAACAACCCTGCTCTACTTATTTACTAGCCCGAATGGAGGATTTAATCTTACCTTGCTTAGGCTTGTACACCCCTTCCCACTCTAATTTTTCCCTTCCCGGAATATCTAGAGTTAAAAAATTAGTATTACAATTAAGCACTGCATAATAGGTGGACAACCAAGTCATGCCTAAGATTATATCAAAGTTAGTTATATCAAAAATCACCAAATCAGCCCAAGTTTGAATACCCATAAAAAAAATAGGACAATCACGATAGAAATGGGTGACTATGACTGACTCTCCCACTTGGGTAGAAACATGGACAGGGGAATCAAGTATATGACAAATCATATCAAACTTAGAGGCAAATCGCATGGACACATAAGAATAAGTAGAACCCGGATCAAATAACACATTAGCCATTGGGTCATAAACAAGAATAGTACCTCTGATCACTGCGTCAGACGCCTCTGCCTCATTCTTTCCCAGAAAAGCATAACATTGAGCCCTATCATATTGATGAGCCCCGTCCCTGCTTGGTTGCATGTTACCCCTACCTCTGTTACCATTTCCTCTACCTCCACGGCCTCGCTGATTACCTCCTCGCCCATCTTATGGATGCCCTTGACCATTATTGTCGTTCCCCGCGGGTATCACTTCTTTAGAAGGTTGTTGCGCGACATCAAATACACATGGGTGGGGATAATTTCTCCTCATATGCCCAAGTTCTCCACAATTGTAGCAAGTATGATCAACAGATGGTCTGCTGCCCGTCGAAGGTGCCACTCCTTGGCTATCCTAAAAATTATGAGATGGATTTCCCGAGTAATTCCCTGTAGAGGCGGGCACGTCGGACTGAATTGTCTTGTCTACAAGCGTTGGCCTTTTAGACCCCTTGGAATAAGAACCTTGAAAGTTAGAGTTCTTGGCCCTTTTTGCCTATGCCTTAGATTGACTGTCTCGCCTCACCCCCTCCAGTTTCTTAACATAGTTTGTTACCTCATTAAAGCTCCTCCCTGCAGATCATATGAACAAATAGTACTGCAACTCAGAATTTAGTCCCCTAATGAATAACCGAATCCTCTCCTCCTCTGTAGTTACCAATTGAGTAGCATATCTACACAAAGGATGGAACTTGGCCTCATAAGCAGCCACAGACATACCACTATTTTCCAAAGACATAAATTCGTCTTTCTTACGATCTTTCAAAGTTCTAGGCACATACTTTTCTAGAAACAGAATATGAAATTGGGTTCAAGTAAGTGGAGGTAAAGTAGAAGATCAACATTCCATATAAGCTCTCCACCACTTCTTAGCCTCACCTTGAAGTTGAAATGACACAAACTCAATCCCATGCTAATGGGCGATTCCCAACTTATGAAACCTCTCATAACAATCTAAGATGAACTCATAAGAATTCTCATTCTCAATACCAAGAAACACATGAGGCTTTAGCTTCAAAAACTTAGTCAATATTTCATGCTCATTACCAGTCATAACAGAACCCATCAAAGGACGGAAGAAAGCGTCATTTCCTCAAGTCCCACCCACCTTGGGCGTAGTGCTAGCAAAAAGAGGATTAGTAGGGACTTGAGTTTCTTGAGAAGAAGGAAGAACTCCTGGACCAACCAACCCTTTAAAAAATAACATGATCTATCTAGCTAGCACTGGGTCTATGGGGGAATATCGGTAGTCTTAGCCTGCACCTCTTCCTCTTGTCCCACATCCTCAACATTCTCCTCTTCAATCTCGTCATGATGTGCAGGAGGGTTCTCATTCACATGAGCATTCTCAAAAAGAGCTCCATTCTAACCAAGCACTACTCTTCCACGACTTCTACCCCTAGCCCTTCCTCTCTACCCCTGCTTCGACTGTGACCTCTCGCTGCAGATTCCTCACCTAGAGCATTGACGGGAGCTACGGGTCTGACGCCGTTGTATCTAATATTAACCATCTGCGGACAGAAGAGTGAAGGAGGTTCGACACCAATATGAATCAGCATATAGCAATTGAAATCAAGTCATAGAACGAAAGGAGACAAGAGAAAATAGAGAGATTTCGTAAAGTCCTATAGCCACTCGAAGAAAAGTAAAGTCGTCCCTGTACCGTTCCACAAAACTCTACTAGACTCATTTTTGTACGTTGAGATCAATGAACCTAGGCTCTAATACCAACTTTGTCACGACCCACACTAACTCTCTGGTGAGAAAACCATTACTACAATCCAAACCAAGAACCTAATCTAAAACAAGGCATTTAAGTTACGGAAGCAAGTTAAATTCGAAGGAAAAAAATAGGGAGTTCCCATAAACTCCAACAAAAGTCTAACAACGAACTAAACAATGCAAAAGAAATAACCTAGAACCTGAAAGTCAATGTACCAAAAATCTAATAATAAACCAAGTGTAAACAAGAAGGGATACAACCCCAACTAATGTACTAATAACTAATAGAACTGTCTAAGTCTGAAATGTGGACATAAATGAAAGGAGAACTTATGGAAGCCCAGAAGAATTGGCTCACCCTTGAAGTCAAACGATGATCACTGATCTTCTAAGCGAGATCTATCAATAGCCACCGAAAAATGCCATGTACTCAACAAAAATAAGAGAAAGTGCAGTATCAGTACACAGCCACAGTGTACTGGTAGGATCACGCGGCTATCCCACTAAGTGCAACATACATAATTCATCACAACAATATAATCACATGCATACATTGAACAGATACAATATTATCAACATTTGCTAGCAACGAACAACTTCACATTTCTCAAGATACACAATTATATCAAATCATTGGTCCTCTTACGTAACCCAAACCCAAATAGTTAGCATATCGGAATGTGCTACCCAATAAAATAATTATGCCGGAACATGGAAACCGATCTAATAGTTATGCCGGATTGTGGCAACCGATCTAAGTTAGTTATGCCAGAACTTGACAACCGATCCAGGTTCATAGTCTTTTAATAATTTCATACCCATTCTCTATCTCATATTGAAATATTTCTTAGTCAACACATGTTGTAAACTCTAAATCATTGAATACCCCACATTTGACTACATAAAGATTGTGCCGCCAAACTTTGAGAGAAAACACTATTAACTCCATATCATGGGGTCATTATTATCTCTCATGAACCTTTAATTACCTTAAAGCATAGTCTACGACATTCATGTTCGGTATCAACACAAAAACAAAAACCCAAATGTGAACTATCATATTAAAAAAATGAAATCCTTACCTTCTATTGGTAATGTTAGAATAGAGGTAGGGGTCAAGAGAGTCATTAGCCTTTGGAAGCTTTCCTCATATTTGTCAGACCACATGAAGGGTACCTCCTTTTGGGTCAGCCTTGTCAGATGCATATCAATAGAAGGAATGTTCATAACAAATCTACGATAGTAGCTAGTAAGATGCACAACTTCTAACCTCTGTCATAGAACAAGGTCGAACCCATTTTTTCACCACCTCAATCATTTCGGGATCCACCATCAACCATTTTACCACAACAACATGCCCTAAGAAGGCACCCAAAGACAACTAGAATTCACATTTTTAAAATTTTGAATACAACTTTTGTTTTCCCATAAAATCCATAACAATATAAAAGGTATTTGCATGCTCTTTCTTACTCTTGGAGTAGATCAAGCTATCTCCAATTAACACAATTACAAAAAAGTATAGGAAAATCATATCATCAAGCTCATAAAAGCTATTGAAGAATTAGTCAACCCTAAAGACATAATTAAGAACTCATTATGCCCATACAGGTCCTAAAAGTTGTCTTAGGTATCTTAGGAATGATCTTTAATAGGTGGTACCCTGATCTCAAATCAGTCTTGGAGAATATAGGAAAACCCTGCAACTGGTTAAACAAACCTTACTACTAGATATTTTAATTAACTGAACTCGGAATAAGTTAAATTAATTGAACTCTAAATTACTTTAATCTTGCTTGGTGATATCTTAATCTTTATGTTTATTTTATGTGGTGAATAGTAGAACTAGATATAGTACTATATGCAAACTTTTATTTTACTGGTGAATTCAATAACCAAGGGATTAAATAATTTTAGTTTGGTTTCTTGTTATTATTGTAATTGTGTGTTACAATATTTCTAATACTTTTCAAACTGTTGTGATCATGACAAGGAAAATGGCAAACCTTGGGTATCACAAAGGTTTCAAGAAATGTAAAGAGAAATTTGAAAATGTTTACAAGTATCACAAGAGAACCAAAGATGGTCGCGCATCTAAAGAAGATGGCAAAAACTATCGGTTTTCAAACAATTGGATGTGTTGGAAAACATCACTTCTCAACAAGTGAACGCGTATAATTTCCATCTCATCGAATGTTTCAGCAATGTTATATTCAACTTCTTCGTCCGATGAGAATATACAAAGAATGGATAAGAAGAAGAGGAAATGGAAGGATTATTTTGAATACGACATTGCTGAAATATTAAGATGAGATGCAAATTTGACGTATTCACTTGTTGAGAAGCGATGTTTTCCAACATTTCAAATTGATTGGAAATACGATAATTTTTCCCATCCACTTCAAATGCACGACAATCTTTAGTTCTCTTATGGTTCTTGTAAAGATCCCCACATATTTTTTACATTCCTAGAAACTTTGTGATAACCAAAGTCAGCCTTTTTCCTCATGACCAACAGTTGGCAAAGTATAGAAAAATGTTAACACACACGTACAATAATAACAAAAAAAAAAACTACAATTATTCAATGCCTTTGTTATTGAGTTCACCAGTAAAACAAAATTTTCCATATATTACTATGTCTAGTAGTACAATTCACCACATAAAATAAACATGAAGATTAAGATATCACTAATTAAGATTAAGGTAATTTAGAGTTCAATTAATTAAACCACTAGGTTACTTATTCCGGATGGTGACCTTATTCAACTATCTACAATCTATGAACATTCTCAAGCTACCAACCTTTTTATTTACAATCAATACCGGAGCACCAAAGGAGAAGTACTGGGACGAATAACACCTTTATCAAGAAGTTCAAATATTATCTTTAACTGCTTAGAATTATACACCCCTTCATACTCTCATTTTTTCCAACCCGGGATCATTAGAGTCATTGTCTTAACATTTCAATTGAGCACAACAAAGTGATCAGACAACCAAGTCATACACAAGATCACATCAAAATCCACCATATCAAGGTTTACTAAATCTATCCAAGTCTGTAAACCCACAAACATAACAGATCAAGACTGATATATATGGGTAACAACAACAAACTCTCCAACTAGGGTGGAAACATAAATATGGGCATCAAGAATACCACATCAAGAATAAATGATGGCCTAACAATACCTGTATTATGCTCAAATCCTAACCCTATGCAAATTCATGATATTTCTTCCCAAGTCGAATGTTTTCCCACCTTTAAATCAAGTCTAAATCCTCTCCCAAGAGTAATACCCTAGATTTTATAGAATAAGAATATTACAAGATAGGGGAGTAATAAGCATACCTTTAACAATGAATTTAGTGGTGAACATGTGGAAACTACCCTTAATCACCTTCCCTTCACCCAAGAATGAAGTTACAGAAAATAAGAGGTTTTTTCTGCATAAAACCCTAATTTACCTTACAGTAGCAGCCCAACCCATTATAGCGGCGTCGTCATAGCGGCTTCCCCTGCCATAATGCCTACACAACCGATATAGAGCCTGAACAGACATCCCTCTATATCGGTCTGATGCCATCTATACCGGCTTGCACAGAATCAGAGGCTTGGAACTTTTCCAAAAATCCCCTATTTTGAAACATACCTTCGACCTTTGATGTCCCATACTAACCCTTTCATACCTAGTTTGATTCCAGGATTTTTACTCATCCTATTTTGATTCAAAGAATTCATAAGTGTTCCTTAATGTCTTAGCTACTAGAAAATATAAATCAATCTTAGACATATCACCTAAATCATTCCCGGATTTCAGTAAACCTTGCCTCACTCACACTCTATGTGAAACTGGCCTACCCTAAAAATTTTAAGTCTTAAAAAGTTTTTTTGACAAAATTTTATCACCATCTGGTCTACCCATAACGATCAGAATGGGTTGTTACGTAAGTGAAAAATAATAGGTGAATAAAAGGGAAAACATGAATGACACAATTTGATTTTGAAAGAATCTAACTCACCATTACATAATCACTGACCTTTACTATTAGAGAAAAATGCATATAATTTAATGTCTCTCTCGTGTTTATATGCCTCCGATTGGCTGCTGAGCTATGATTCTCTTAACTTGAATTATGTGAAGCAAACAAATTAGTAAAAGTAGGAACACATATTTATAGAAATAAATATTTCAGGCTCATTATATCAAAAATAACGTCAAGTTCATTCTAACATTCATCTCTGGAATCCTTGATCTATACGTCACACATGGACAAATTTAGTATTGCTAAAACATATCCTTCCTTAAGGCATATTAAAGGATAAAGGTAAACCCTCTGCCAATGAAAATTCAATCTTAACAACAATTCATATGTGAAGATTCAAGCAAGTATAAGGTAAACAAAAAAACAAAAAGAATTGTCTTCTGATGCCTTTTGATTTGTAAAAAAGCATTCTTCTTGGACCACTAAAAGATTAACTAAATGAAATATTTTATGTTTCTAATAATAAAGTTTCACAGAATTAAGATTGGAAGAATATAAAAGAAACACCCGATTGTTTTTATCATCCAAAGACTTTCTAAAAAGTAAAAATTGCCAAAACAAAAGAGTAGAAAACTCCAAAAAAATTAGAGAAAACACATAAAGATTATCATTGAAACAACAAAATAAAGGAAAGAATCTTTTACTAGAAACATAACTGTTGAGAATGTGAACCCACATGTTTGTAGAATGAATTCTTTTGTTGGCATTGCTGTTTGTTGGAAACACAGTACTTGTTTTGTTTCAAGGAATTTTTTTATTCCTGTAGTATTTAAATTGGTAAGTACATGTTAGGAGACTTACAGGTCTCTCTATAGAGGTAGTAGATTTACAACAACCATGACTTTTAACACCCATCGTCGAAAATCTTCACAAAATCCCCATGTTTAAACAAACTATTTATCCTTTAGGTGATGCAAAGAGTATTTTTGTTGTGTAAACCCTAGTGGTCAAATAATGTGGAAAATTCCTTCTTATTCCACATCCTTAATGGTGTATTCATTTATAAAGATTAGGGTTAAGGAGGAGGACAACCTAATGGGCTAACGGGCTTACTAGCACCATTATGGGTTGACCTGCACAATAGTTATTTCCAAAAATTCCATTCCATATTTATTAATAAATTCTTATTTAAGTCCTTACAATACATGAATAAGTAAATTTATTATTCATTTGAGTATAAAAATTATTCAATCCTTTTAATAGTTTCCTTATAATTCATTTGACTGTTAAAATAATTTTTTATTTCAAATTTTACTCTGATGTCTGGATTTTATAAAAATAATTCCATCTTTTATATCGCCATCAAGTAGGATGAGAATTGACAATGCTCTTCATCTTCTTGGTCAACTAATTGGAAATATCATAAAAAAACAACTAGTTACTAATGTTGTTGATTATCTTTTGTACTAATGATTATTTTGTAACATTATTTAAAAATCGATCAAGTGTCATAGAATGTAGTAGTTCATATATGAGATCCAATGTGTGTTGAGATATGCATCCTTTAGAGCAGTTTTGATTGTTATTTTTTATACAAATTATTCAAGTTGAGTGATAGTGACATATTTTAGACATTAGATATAAATCATACTTCATATATTTTTAGGAGAAGTGAATTCACACTTGAGAATTATTCCAAATATTCTTTGCAAAAAGTATCTCAAATTATCAATTCACAATACTATCATGGAACGATGTCCACTCCTAAGTAAATATTATAGTGCTCCAAGACCGAGCCGACTCCAATCCCAAATCAGTTAGTGAAGCACAAAACCTTGAATATCACAATGGAGCCATAAAAAGAGGAGGGGAGGGCAGAAAGTTGCCAAAATTGGGGCAACGCCTAAACTAAGGCTCATTCTGTCAGACTCAAGTTTCTACACATGTCTACAAGGATCAAAGCCTAATATAAATGTCATAAGTCTAAGTTCTAAGCCTAGAGAAGGTAAAACTTGCTCAACTATACCACAACTACACATAAGTCAATCACAAGATGAAGACAATTACAAAACCTCAACTAGCATTGTACTACACCGGAAATAATATCAAATCAAGTCTAGAACACGGTTTCTAAGAAATGTAATAAGAACATTTAGGTACCTTCCCCAATTCATGCTAATCAACACGAATTCATACATTCAAGCTCAATAATGGGGAAAGAAAGTCATATCCTACCTTTAGGCCGACCGTGCGCACTCCAAATCACCTCTCTGGAGTTTTTCCTTTCTGAATGGCCTAACAATTTTTTCACGGTATAAAAATTAGAATCTCATTGTTAATACAGTCATTTAAACACCAAAACATGTAAAATGGAGACGGGCCTATTCTAAAGTAAAAATGAAAATCATGGAACCCACATAGGAATTTATGGAAATGACCTCGTCTAAAGGTCAAATTAGTACCCCGAGCTTGTGTTCCAAAATGGAACACAATTCGGGGCTCATATCAAAGGAAACAATCAACATGTAAGTAATTTGCCATTAAAATATAATAACGAAACAGTGGTAGCCCACTAATATGTGATCTTTCCTCAAACGAAGAAACCTTAACAACTTCTGATCACTCTCCCAAGTAGCCACAAACTCCACGAACCACAATTTTTTGAATCACGTCAATCATAGTTATATTTGAGGAGAAATTTCCAAAGGAAAATATGAAATGAATATTGATCGGGTCTATCTTTATTATTAAACATAGACCAAGAATTCTATGCGCAAACATGTTGGGTCCCCATGAATGTGGACCTCGTAATTGTAGCAAAGGCCCCGCGATTGTGGCCAAGAAGAAACTATGAGATCAATAAAACCAAATAAATGACCATGTGACCAAACTTTTAGTCTAAGCAAGTCATTAATGACATAGATCGCTATAGGAATGCTTTAAATGACTAACACAAGGCATCAATATAAGAAGTACTTGGAGGGTCATAACAATCATGTCGATCATTTACGAATAGTCCTCCAAAATGTCAAGGACCGGGAGTTATTTGCCATGTTTTTTATGTGTGAATTTTTGCTTCAATCCATGGTGTTCTTATGCCACATTGTGTCTGGCGAAGGTATTCAAGTCAAAACATAGAAAATTGAGGTAGTACAGAGTTGGCCCAGACCCATATCCCTAACTGATACAAGGAGTTTCTTGGGTTATGTAGGTTACTATAGAAGGCTCGTCGATGGTTTCTCATCTTGAAATCATTGCATCATGTATTGTAAACTTTTAAATGATTTTACTTCATTCTTTACTTTAGTGGAGTTACTTTCAGTCCTTCCATTTAGTTATTTATTTTATTCTGCTTTATTACATATCATGTATTCCATATACTAACGTCATTGGATGTTGCACCATTTTATTATATTGATAGAGATATTAAGGATCATCAACATGTGCTTCGTTGAGATCACATTATCCACTCGTCAGCTTTTGGTTAGGCTTCCTTAGTGTTGGGAGGACTCTAGTCGCTAATTGCTTTAGTAGTATTGGTTACGTTAGTCGTGGGTAATATCCCACCACCTATCTTTTGATAGTAAAGGCCTCACATAAATACAAAGTTAGTAAGTCTTTTTGTTTTCGTTTAAGATGTTTTGTTGAAACTTGATTATTTATACTTCGTATTTCCAAACAACTTTAAGATTCAACTCATTGCTTTAAATGTTCTTCAGTTTTAAGCTTATAAATAATTGAGTTAGTCTTCTTCTAACTAGTTAGCCAGGATAAGGGTTCTCTTGGGGATCGTTAATGGTTTTCGAGTGTTAGCGACGTCCAGGGTGTAGATTCGAGGCATGAAAGATGTCTAGTACAAAATTTATCGAGCAAAAAATTTGGTTCCAAACTAAAAACTCAACACTCTACTACACTTATGCTTCTCTTCTAGTTGAATATTAACAACAAAAAAAATAATCGAACAGATCATTCCCAAACATTCCAGCCACAACAACATCAAGAAAACACCTTTAAAATCCCAACTTCAAATAACAATCCAAATACGATTTTTCGACTGTCCAATTGTATGTCCTTGCTTACTTATCTTAACGATTACTTTGATTCACTTAACTAAATATGAAGAGTGATATTACTACCTCAAAATGGTAGCATGACACCAAATATAAGAGATTCCTTCTCATTGAAGAATCCTTCAACACACAAGCAAAGAGGAGGGAACAAGTAACACAACTTCTATGAGCTTTCTAGCAATGAATCTCCTTGAAATCTTGTAGTTTTTTATAATTGGTTGAAGGGGAACAATTAGAGAGAGTCTAGAAGTGTTTAACATTCTGAATTGGGCAAAACAAATGACTCAAAACAAATATGAAATGTAATATATATCTTATAAAATTTCCACCGACTTAAGGGGCCCACCAGGCTACATGTGTAGTCTCACTGCAATATGAATAACTCTGTAGTACGATTTCGTATCAAATAATAGTTTAATGCATTGGAAACTAGACTCATATACCTTCAATTTATATATTGTTGGTTCTCTAACTCTTTGTAGATAGGGAGATATGCTTGTTCAAAGATAGGCTATATGGGACAGTTTTGGAAAACTTTGTCTTAATAAACTTCTAACTTGAAATTTTTGTGTTAAGGCGTTCTTTGTCCTAAAACATGGTGTTTGAACTTCAAATATGCTCATTTCCATTTCTTGACGTCAACTTAGTAGCACATGTACTAGTAGTTCTGGGGTGTTACAGTAGAGTTCAATGTACTAATCCCACACAGAAAAGAGAGTGTCCTACTTGCCAAGGTAAGGACCTTAATTATGAACTTAGGTGAATCCACTAGCTAGAGTCAATTAAGACTAAGTCCTATGGGGGCACGTAATTCTGGGACCTGGATAATCACCACTAGTCCAACTCGATGCTAAGTAAACTCTCAACCGAAAACAAGCATGACAATAATCATATTCATAATCTTTTAAACAGTAAGAATCTAGTAATATCAAATCATTCATAGAATCTCATAGTCAAAAGAATAGCTCCTTTAAAATCATGATTCATAACATACTCTTTAAGATACTTAATCAAGAGCATCTGAATCATGATTCATAACATACTCTTTAAGATACTTAATCAAGAGCATCTGAATCATGATAATCTTCATAACGAGGAGTACTTCAATTGGAAGCACCATCATTTCATATAACATGTTGATACTTTATTTGAAAGCATACTTCACTCATAAAATGCTTCATAACATAATGCATGTATATCATCATAGCTTGATTCATAAACATAAAATACTTGTGTAGCATGGTTTCATAAAAATATCATTAAAGATATTGAATTATGATCAAATCATGCATAATAATATCAATGATGATGAATAAACTTAAAAACAATCGAACCCATAAGAAAATCATGACACACTAGAATGGGGTGAGAATCATAATTGAAAATTTTAGGTTTCTTTGGGACTCAATGGGTGAAGAATAACCCATTGATGAAGTTCCCACAAACTTTGATGAAACCGTAATTCAAATTTAGAAGAGGAGACTTGAAACCCTTGGAGCTTTGTAATCCTTATTCTTACTTGGGAGAGAAGACTTAAGCAAGAATTTGGAGTTTGAGAGAATGAGGTTGAATGGGGTGGATAGGGTCTTAGGGAAATCAGTTATACTCTTCAAACCAGGCTTAAAATGATATCGTATATGAATTAAAAGAGTAGGGAAAGAACGAAATAACCCTAAGAAAATAACTATCGGACATTTCTATGAACACCTTCTACGATCCGTACATGCTTTTACGAACCGTATTGTCCATCTGTCAATGAACTAACTCAAAGTCAAAGCCTCTGAATATAATCCACGACACCCTTTCATGACCCGTCATTCCTTATACGATCTATATAACCTCCTCGTAGAATGGGTATGGAGAATAGTCCTGGGTCATCAGGCTTTGAGCCACAAACACTAAGTACAAATCATGCTTCCTTTTACTCCTCGTATTCGCCAGCCGTATAACCCAATAATGAAATCATCAAATCTTTGAGGGATAACTACGACACACCATCTATGAGTCGTAGAACTAAGTAGAACTTGTAACGTCTAGTCTTAGAACTCAAGGCACAAAAATCACTTAGTCCTTAAGACTACATCTACGAGACCCAATTACAACATATGTTCCTACCTTCTGAGACTTGACATTTTTCAGAAATTTTAAGGCATCAACCACAAGTTTCCACGAGCCATGAAACTATGTATGGCCTGTAAACCCAACTTATGAACCACTACACCAACAATTTTTGCACCAAATTTTGCTAAATTTCTACTTCCAATTGAGCTATGCACTTCCAAGGTGTTACATAAAGAGTTCCCATTTCCATTTTTTCCTACTGATGTTGTTTTGTTTGTTTCCTTCAATTGCCGAAAAACTACGATCAAGTGGAATCATTACATGAAGCTAAAGTGTAGCTATGATCAAGTGAAGGTGTCCTATGGAGGTCAATCCTTAAATACAATCGAGTGGACTATCACCCCAAGTGAGAGGCCAAGTACATAACAGGAATGGTAGTGAAGGCCAGGCTTTTTAAGTCACTACCTATATGGAGAATACACAACTTGGTAAAATAAGGCAATATGTTACTTCCTTTTTTTTAACTAATACTAGTATATATACATGTGTGATGCATGAAATATTAAAGTATGATTTTTAATTTCTTAGATTCTGATGTCTTATTCAAACATGTTAAATTATATTACCTTTAAAATATCCAAATATATTGTTTCTTAATGAAATATGCTCCCCCTTCTATCCATCTATAACCAAATCTATATGTATAGAGATAACGAAGCCTATAACTATCAAATAAATGCAGAAAATCTTTTACAGATATTTGTAGCGGTTTAAAGTTAGATTGTGTTACCATAAAATATCGTCTTTACCATTCCTAAACAAGGCCTAGTTGATATATTGTTTTATGCAGAAAAGTCATCGAAATTAAGAAAAGAAGATTTCACTACCAATAGAATTATATTTAATTTGCACTCATCATCTCAATTGTTAATAAAAAGCTTGAGTAGATCAAAACTAAAAGGAAGGAAACTGTTTTAGGAAGATTAGAAAACATCAGACTTTTGATTTAATAAATCAATGGAAAAACTCAATTGAGGTACACACATGCAGTCCAAAATTTCAAAAAATTATATCATTAGTTAACCACTTAAAATTTTTAAATATTCACCACATCTCTAAAGCATAAAAATGACAAAATTGAGAAGTAAAGATAATTTCGAAGTCATTACATTGAATTTTGGAAGAGAATATAAATGAACTGATTCATCTAGTTAGTAGTTCGTTTCTGAATTCATTGACTCTAAGACCAAAACGTATAGAGAGTATACGTATATACACAGAGCAGGGGAAGAAGAAGCTTACCAATCAAATCCATCATACAACCAATAAAATATTCTCCAATAAAAACATGAATTTGGTTCAATCTCAACTCATTCAGGCCTTTAAATTTTAAGAGAATCTTCAGTTGAGCCCAATTTAATCTCCAATTTTAACGCGTTTTAAGACTCTGTATTTGCATTGATTTATCTATCCATTTGTAACTTATTTTTTATAAAAAAAATTTGAATTGAAATTCAAATTGTGTTTATAAAACCTAAACAACAATATATTAAAATTGAGATTAAATACGTCAAATTTGGTGGGTCAAGACCCAACTTATTTTTAAGTTAATTTAAACTCAACCCATTTAAGCCCAAAGTAAACCTTGACGGGTGACGACCCAACCCAATTTTTATTTCAACCCATTTTTAAATCTCCAATTTTCACTCAACCCGCCCATTTGACACCCCTACTCCTAACAAACAGTCCGCAAAAAATCTGACGGAACCTGGACAATGGACCAAATAACTCAAACAAAATCTTTAACTCGATTTCAAATGGGTGTTTATTGCTTTGTTTTGACACCATGCAAATAAGAAAATAACTCAACTATGAGAATTGAAAAGGAATGAAGGTATTTATGAAGATACTTCTTTTTTTCTTCATCAAACATGTCGACGTAATTAGCGTGAAGGTGAGCCTATGCTAATAATGTTAATACTTAGTACTGTATAAAGTCTCTATGATAAAAACGTATAGGGATTATACATATATACACAGATTAGGGGATGGAGAAGCTTACCAATCAAATCGACCATAGGACCAATAAAAACTTCTCTCGAAAAAAGCTCACAGATTTCACATAAATTTGTCTGCCATTGTTGATTTGTCGTGGGTCTTTTCCTGAAATCTATCCTAGTATTAGAGGTTTCATAGATAGTTAGAGTAGAAGAGTCTCTCAGTATTTCCCTTTTAGTTTGAGATGTCTTGCAAACTGTCTTATTTATAACAATGAGTACTTTCTGACATCCTTAGTGAGTTTTACTTTGAGATTGATTTCTATTCTAAGCCTATTATTGTTTGAGTGAGTCTTCCGCTAAGTAGTCAGTTGGGCCAAGGGTTTTCTTGGGGATCAGAAATGATTCTCGAATGTTGGCCATGTTCAGGGTGTAGGCTCGGGGACTGACAAACTTGGCATCAAAGCACTGAGTTCAAGAGTCCTAGGATGTCTATGAGGTCATTTCTAAAAGAGTCCTTCTTATCCGTGTGAAGCGCACCACATCTATAATTGGAAGGCTACGACATGTAGAAACATTTCACTTTCTTCTTACTCATATTCGTCCGATAAAAATCAATTCAATATAGTTTCTTCTAATCAATGCTTATGCGTGTCTATTCAGATCATGCCTTTACGATGAGCTATTTGAGGATGTCCTGCTAGGAATAATGCTAATCCTCAGGGTCAAGAGGCCCCCAATGCACTAGAACTGCAACCCCCTTAGAGAGATATCACCACTGCTAAGTTCATAAATGATATTCATATGCTAACTCAGGTTGTGGCAAATCAGGCAAGTCAACAAGGAGCGGGTCGTCAGAATATATCTGATACATCTAAAATTAGTGAATTCTTGAGAATGAATTCCCTGGAGTTCATTAGGTCAAAGCACAATGAGGACCTATAAAACTCTATAGATTAGATTTAGAATGTATTTAGGGTGACACATGTTGTTGATAGTGAGCGTGTGGAGTTGGCTACATTCCAACTCAAAAGGTGTTGCCAGGATAAGGTATGACTAGTGAAAAAAGGCTGGAGGAGAAGGTGCACAACCCTTAGGTTGGGCGGTGATTGAGAATGATTTCTTGGGGGGGGGGGGTTTCCTTCCCCTAGAGTTAAGGGAAGCAAATGAAAGAGAGTCTATGAGTGTGCAAGAGTACAACCTCAAGTTCACTCAACTGTCCCACTATTCTTCGAAAATGGTGGCTGATATGAGGAGCAGAATAAGTTTGTTTGTGTCTGGGCTATCCCGTTTATCTTATTAGGAGGGGAAAGAAACTATGTTGATAGGGGATATATGTCACGACCCGAGTCTACACCCTAGACGTGGCTGACACTCGAGAACATTTGTTGGTCCCCAATCAAACCCTCATCTTGGCTTACTACAAGCGGAAGACTAACTCAAGCATACAAAATATGAAAACTGAATAAAATTCATTAAACTCACTTACAAAGATTTAACTCAAAGGATTAACTTTGAATATAATAGGATATTAAACTAGCAAGAAATAGCAAACCCAAGTTTTAAAAACATTTAACAAAATAAATGAAACAAAATTTTCAAACTCTATTGTCCATCTATGTAGCCTCTAAATGACAAAGATGGAAGTCAGGACAAGACCCACGACATCTTGAAAAAAATTAAAAGTAAATGGAATCCTCCAGAAGCAAGGAGGCTTACCGAAGCTAACTCGAACGGCAAGTGGTATAACCGAAGCTTCTGTTGATGACTCTGAATACATGTATTTGCATCATAAATGATGCAAGCCAAACGGCTTCAGTACATGGAATGTAAGAGCATGTAAGGGAAATTCTAAAGCAAAAACATAAGCTTGAACCGATGGAAAACAAATATACTTACCGCTTCTCAACTCAACTCGACTAAACTCAAAGACCTTAGTTCAACGAAACTCAAAGAGAATAGGGCTTAACTCAACAATAAGATACTCAACTCAGTGAGACATAGTTCAACTCAACTCAGAGAAATAGGGATCAACTCTACAATAAGATACTTAACTCTGTGAAACATAGTTCAACTAAACTCAGAGAAATAGGGTTCAACTCAATAATAAGATACTCGACTTTCTGAAACATAATTCAACTCCACTTAGAGAAATAGGGCTCAACTCAACAATAAGATACTCAACTCTGTGAAACATAGTTCAACTCAACTTAGAGAATAGGGTTCAACTCAACAATAAGATACTCAACTTTGTGAGACATAGTTCAACTCAATTCATAGAAATAGGGCTTAACTCAACAATAAGATACTCAACTCTGTGAAACATAGTTCAACTCAACTCAGAGAAATAGGGTTCAACTCAACAATAAGATACTCAACTCTGGATACTCAACTCAAGATAAAGCAATAATAAAAGATGCAATATACATATATATCTATGGTTCTCTTTAAAAAAGTAGATAGCCACTCAATGTATTGAAGAATAAAATAATAAATAGTTTGTATGTAAAAATACAAGATATAACTCTGTGGGATATTCTCTAACTGACAACCATCACTATGAGTTATGTGCTGATATAACGTCTAGCCCACACTGCCAAAACTATCCTATACTTTGCCACTGTATACAACTTACTCACTAAGTGTATCTACTAGTCTATGCTAAAAGCAATAAGGAATCATCTAAAATGTATGACCCTTTCTACCCACGTTGGCTACATTGTTTATGGGGCCTGTGAGTTATTAGAACTCTCCCCATATCGGTGCTCAATAGTACTCCAACGAATATAACTTAGCTCATATGTTTTAAATAAAACATTTTCTCTTCCTCAACTTTGAGATTATTACTCAAAAAGATTTCTGTTAAAAGAGATAGTACTCAAAACTGCTAATGAACTCCTTTGAAAATTGGTGTTTCCTCTCATCATAAATGTAAAAACATTTACTTTAGGGAATACTTACTTTCCATATATCTTTTTAAAGAAAATTAACTCAACTCTACTCTTTCTCAAACTCAAATGCTCAAGTCTTAAAACAAATTATGAATAATTGTAGAAGACTTTTCAAAATAGAGGTCATTCTGAATTATGGTCGTGAATGACTCAATTAAAGGATTTCAATAACCATATGTAGACTTAATACTCAGAACTCAACAACTATATAACTCAAGGATACTACTGGTCTTGAGAATGTTCAACTCATAGATGTCATGTGGAATTATGGGCATGAACCACTCAATTCAAGGACTCAATGATACTACTAATCTCAAGAATGCTCAACTGATAGGGTTCATGCGGAACTATGGGCATGAACAACTCATCTTAAGGACTTCATCGGTAACATGTAGTAGTCCCATAAGTAGGATTAGAATCTCAAAAGGATTAAAACTCAATGCTCAAGAACTTAAAACTTGAAGATACTACTCCTCTCAAAGATACACAATTTATGGAGTTAATGCAGAATTTATGGGGAGGAGGCAGGTGACACTGGTGCAGGGCTCCGGCCCTTGCACTACAGACAACTTCTGTTGGCCCAATGGTGGGGCGGCGCGCCAACTCTTTCCCAGAAAACCCCGATGTATTTCTTTGCTCATTTTCTGACCTTAATTCATCTAGAAATGAATGGTTTCTTCCCAACTCCCTTAGATTCATTTACCAAACTTAATTATATGAAAATCCACGTGAAAACAACCCTCAAACTCCTGACATTCATCTCAAGAATTTATCAAACCTCATTAATGAAACAACGAAACTTAAACTTCATGCAACTCATCAAGATCTCAATATACCCAAATTTATGGATGAAATTCGCAAAAGAACTCATGATTGGCATGTGGGTCAATGAAACCAACACTATGAAAACTTACATACCTGTTAGGGATAAAACCTTTGGCAAAATCCACAACAAAACTCAAGAATCTTGACAAACACCTTAAACTTTTCCTCTTTTGTCCTATTTTCTGTTCTAGAACTCCCTTCTAAAATCCTAAGTGTATTGGGGATAAATGAAACTGAATCTAATCCCTTAATTATTACTAAAATGATTTAAGCTGAGAGGGTAAGGAAAAGACCAAGATACCCCTCTTAACTGGACAGACTGACTTCAAATAGGAATATCTCATTCATCCAAAATTTAAACTTAGCAACACTTGATGGCGTTGAAAATATAATCAAAAGACCTTTAATTGGATATCTTATGGGCCACCTAACTCATCTTATACTGAAAGTTATGGTCGTTTGAAGTTGACCCAAAACTTAAAAGAACTTACGAATGACTTAAATGAATTCTCTTTAGTTCTTTTTGGAACTCAAGGTTCTACATCTAGTGACCTTAACACTTAAGAAAAAATTAAATTACTTGGTAAAATCCTACTCACCATGAAGGATGGTCGAGTCTTAGCTCAATTTTTTTTTGGGCTGTTACAATATATCCCCATTGGGATCATTTGTCCTCGAATGACGATTGGACTGGGTATGGAACGGGGTTACTGTTATCATCTCTGCCATACTAACTAGAATTTCCCGAACTACTATTTGGAACAAACTAATGTCTCTGATAAAGCTATTTCTCATAGTAAAACCTCCACCTCCTCTTCCTCCTCATTTACAACCTTAGATAGAATTATCACACTATCATGATCACGATAAGAACATTAACCTTCTTCTTCTAACACCACTCCACTACTTAAAGGACCTCTGAAAAGATACCTCTCATATACTTTGGAACTTATTACTGTCTTAGTCTCAAATACTTTACTTGATTTCTCATCTTATCATCTCCCCCTTAGGTCTAATGCTGACACTTAAAAGCTATGGACCTATTCCATCATCTCTAAACTGGTATATACCCCCCTTTTTACTCTAACACTCAGAAAAAGTTTCTCTCGTGACTACCAAACTCTCCATAAGAAGGTACTAAGACCTGTTTCTAAGATGTTTCCCTTAACCACTTCTCATTGGTTTATAAGGCCACTCCATCTAACTCTTAAGTAAAACCAAATATTTTCAATCATCTATTCCAAATTGAAAACTCAATTAGGCTATCTAGACACACAGGGAAACTCATTAACTTAATTGAGACCTCCTCGGGTAACATACCATCTTGGTACACCTCTAAATTCTCTTGTGACTCTTGCGACTTAGCCACTATTCACTGCCCTTATCTAGAGGTTAAGGTCTCTCACTTGTACCACTCATATTTATTGCAGCTAAAATGTCAATTCGTCACCTGCTCTCTGTTAAGTCTACCAGATCAAATCTCAAGACTAACATCATCACCGTCATGTTGACACTCTTTTGATCATGACACTTATCTCAAATTCAAGCTTAAATGTTTATTACTAAACCTGAATATAAATATGATTGCTCGCTTACTATACTAACTTACAACTACCAGATAAACGTAAATAAACACTCTCCCACTAAAACATCATGACAAGTAGTCAATCTTTATCTCTCCATCTACATACTTACGAATTATTGTCACATTCCATTTCGCAACTTCAGTACTATTTATCCATTTGTTATACATCATTGCCTAATTAGTTTTGTAATCCGCTGAATATAATGGGCTTTCCCTTAATAATCATAAGCCTAGTTTAGAGTTATCACCACGTGAATACTCCTGATCTTCTATCTAACACCTACACTTGGTCGTTACCAACACGACGACACCTCATCATAAACTCCTTTCTAGTAAAAATATACTTTAGCTCATCCTAACTAGTAACTCTTCCTCCTCCTTCTATCAAGAACTCTCTACAACATTATTATTCCTTTTTCTACTCATAAAAAGGATATCATCACTTATACTTGACTGGGTGCATATTCCACTAACATAATTTGCCCCATCACTATATCCCTTTCATCGATCTCTATACCTCTGCTTACTTTCCTCAAACATTGAGCACTTTCACTACTACTGCTCATAATCTCGTAACTCATATTATCTCTCGGGTGATAATAATACCAAACGTATAAAATATACATCCTCAACTGGAACAAGGTTTAGAGAAGAAAGTACATCTCGCTTTTAGCTTGAACGCATGATTCATATGATCATGAGTGCATTCCTCTGAAACTCAACACTTAACTCACTCATGGGCTTCTATCAAGCCCCTCTGGAGTCTCGTTACTTCCTCAAGACTCTTGCTAAGAATAACTCATCCATAAGGATCTTGGGCTTTAACTTTTAACCACCTTTAGTATGAGGGGTAGTAGAATGGATCTGAGGATGCACGAGTTAGAATAAATTCCTTTTTGCACAGTTCCATTGCATGATTTAGAATATGAAAGAAGGGAAACTTTTCTTAAATATTTGTAGTACCTCATTTATAGAAGTGGGGCCCTAACAACCATAAACAAAATCCTATCGACACGGTAACATAGACACCCTAGTACACTTGAACTCTATGTTATAATACAAAGTTTGTCACAACCCGAGTCTACATCCTGGACGTGGCCAACACTCAAGAGCCATTGTTCGTCCCCAAGCGACCCTCATCATGTCTGACTACAAGCGAAACACTAACTCAAGCATACAAAAGCTCAAAACTGAATAAAATTCATTGAACTCAAATACAAAGCTTTAAATCAAAGGATTAACTCTTAATATAATAGGATATTTAATTTCCAAGAAATATGCAACTCAAGTCGTAAAAACATTTAACAAAATAAATGAAACATACTACTAAAACTCTATTGTCCATCTATGAAGCCTCCAATTGACAAACATGGAAATCGGGACAAGAACCACGACATCTTGAAAAAACTAAAATGTAAATGGAATCCTATGAAAGTAAGAAGGCTCACTAAAGCTAACTCAAACTGAAAGTGGTATAATTGAAGCTTTTGTTGATGACCTTGAATACATGTATCTGCATCATAAAATAGGGCTCAACTCAACTCTGTGGATCATAGTTCAACTCAACTCAGAGAAATATGGCTAAACTTAACAATAAGATACTTAAATCTGTGAAAAATATTTCAACTCAACTCAGAGAAATAGGGCCCAACTCAACATTAAGATACTCAACTCTGTGAAACATAGTTCAATTCAACTTAGAGAAATAGGGCTCAACTCAACAATAAGATTCTCAACTCTGTGAAACATAGTTCAACTCAACATAGATAAATATGGCTCAACTCAATAATAATATACTCAACTCAAGATAAAACACCAATAAATGATGCAATATATAGAAAGCTTTTAAAATAGTAGATAGCAATTCAATGTATTGAAGAATATAATAAGAACTCAGTTTGTATATAAAAATACAAAATATAAATCTCTAGGAGATTCTCTAACTGACAGCCATCACTATAAGCTATGTGATGATACATCGTCTAGCCCACGCTGCTAGAACTGTCCTATATTTTGCCAGGGTATAGAACCTACTCATTAAGTGAATCCACTAGTCTATGCTAAAAGTGATGAGTCCACAAATTTGAATCATTTAGGGCTTTATTTTGATAGGAATAGTGTCCTCAAATGCTTATTTTGTCTCAATATCTGATGAAAATCTTAAGTTTCAGGTATTTGAAGTTTTAGTGGAAGCATGGACACTTAGGTGCAAAAACGAACAAGAGGGTTGAAAAGAACGAAGAAGCTGAAGCCTACGCATCGCCAAGCATGCTTGGTGATTCGCTAAAGGGATGCAGTCCGCCCTTTGTTCCAGAACACGAAGCCTTGAAGGAGCAATACAAAAAAGGCGATGAAAGGAGCAGTCGGCGTTTCACTGAATAATTCTGTGAAGTAGTACTAGGTAGCCCAATGACACAGAGCACGACGATGCTGAAGACTAGTGCAAGACGGCGATGAACTACACCAAAGGGTGAATCGCCGAGTTAATCGGTGATTTCGACTAACCTTGCTGAAAGATCCGCTAGCACTATTTTTTGAAGTCTATAAATACTAAAATTGTTATTAATTTTTAGGAGTCGAATATTTATTTTAATTTCCAAAATAGAATAGTACTTTTTCGGATATTTTCTCTCAAGTTTAGAAAGGGTTTTTGGGACACTTGAAGAAAGAAGGATTTCATATTCCCCAAGTTACAAGTGGGTCTTCTCCATTCTTCTTCCTTTGCTTAAATCAAAGTTTAATTCCTTATACCCATTTGATTTTAGTATCATTTTAGGTGTATTTTGTTATTTCTTGATGTGTGGCTAAAAACCCCATTCTTGGGGTGTGATTTAGCAAATATGTGTTGATATTGTTGTTGGGTCTAGCTTGATGATAGGATAGATGTGCTTTAATGGTAATTTCACATAGTGTTTATGGTTTAATTTAATGGATTTGTAGTTAGAAATACAAAACCAGCCATGTGTTTTCGGCTTGCTCGAGAAGGAGGTCACGAAACCAAGACCGCTAGACTGATGGCCTAAGGAATGGGTCGACATGAGGTTCAGTCCGAGAGGGTGAGCCCTAGTCCCATATCCTAACACTCAGATCGAGAGAGTGAGTGGGGTAAGGCATAGGCTGACCTTCATGCAACAAATGGGTGCCCGAGAGGGAAGTTATTTCCATTTAAAACTTAGCTTAGTCACTATTATCTTTCAAATTTCCTATCGAAGGCATGTACCCAATGATTTATCTCAACATATATTGCGGTCACACCCCAAGAACTTGTCCCCATAGTTGATCTTCTTATTTTTTTTATTTTTTTTAACTACTTGTGACAAAACCCCCATTTGATATTTGAGACCTTCATGTCACCCCTTTTAATTTACAATGTTTTTAATAGTTAATGTCTTTAGCTACGACTAGTTTGAACTTAATTTTATTTTTCTATTAATTCTCAAAACCACTCCCTTGGGACACGACCCCAACCCTTGGTTGGGTTACTATATTATCGACGATCGTAGACACTCGTATTGTAGGTTAGTGTTGTTGGTCACAATAAGAATCAAAATGGAACCGCTACCGGGGAGTGGTGTTGTTTGAGAATTTTTAGTTTAATAGAGTTTTTGTTCTTATTAGTTGTAGTGTCACTAACTTTACTTTTAGTTTTGTTCTTCGTTGAGTTGTCCATTTAGATGAGCATGGCTGAGCAGAGTAGTGACAATTTGGGTGAAATGAGCCAAGACCGCACTAGCATCTCAGCTAAACGACTTGGCCACCAAAATCTCAGAGGTGGAAGTCCAATGCAACAATAAGGGGAGGTATATACCCCCTCATGAGCGGAGGAAGTCTACAGATGGGGGGAAATATCGTGTCAAGGACACACTTCAAATCATTCTCCAAAAGATCACTGATCAAGATCGAGTGTTGGTAGAAATGAAGGAGAATATTGAAGTGTTGAACCAAATGATTGGATCTCACTCTAGATCAATCTAGCTAATCATGTCACTCCTGAGTTTTGCAGTGCCTCATCTCCACCCAAATGATATATTGGGGTCACCTAGTGACACTAGGGCCAACCCCAATAACAGAGAATGAGAAAGGACTTGCGTTGTGCCACGACTTAACTAAGGTGCTTCTTGGGAGGCAACCAATGGTGATGTTGCTTTAAGTTATTCTGTTTGAATAATGGTGTGCTGATTTTGTAGGTTAAAGTGAGAAAGATGTTGAAAAGTGCAAGTTGGCGAGACAAGGATCTAGTTGGCGAATCGCCGAACCTATCTGCGATTTCGATTTAATCCGCCGTTGTGACCCCAAAATAAGGGATGTCCTATAAAACTGGCAAGATGAGTATACATTTGGTGCGTCACCGAATTGATCGGCGACAAAACTAACGTCGATGAATGGCCGAGAACTAAACGGTTATATAAAGGCTAAAAGTCAAATTTTTTAATCTCTCACGTTCCCTCGTTTCAAACTCCTTAAAATCAGACCAAAGGTACTTTTTCCTAGATTTTTTCCTTCCATTAGTATTTTAGTCAATGACTAGTGTTTGGGGTTGGATTTCTTTGCTACCTAGCGTTTCAAAAAGCAATTTGATCAGCATCAAATGTTAGTCTCTAAAACATCAAACTTATTTTTGATAATTTTGCACTCTCTTGCAATTATAGTACCAGGATGATGTGTATTGAGTCTCTCTGATAAAAATAGGGTGTTCTGATGCTATTGTTAATTTGAAAAGTTTGTCTGAAATGCTTTAATAGTCGATTGCCTTAGTGTTTGTGCTTTGATTTGAATGAACTTGAAGTGGGTGTTGTGTAATCCATGTTAGGTTGGTCGTGCTAAATAATGAAATTGAAGTGGCCCATATTTGTGCTAAATAACAAAAAGTTCGCAATGAACGAATGGGTGACAACATTCCTAAGGGTAATCTTAGTTAAATATCCAAATTTGGCAAAATTGGAAGAAGTCTGAGTATTTCGGGGTAATGGGAAATTTGGGTCTTGTGTAAATTTCGTGTATACGTACTTTGATTTCGTTTCCCGGGCTTGTAAGGTCGATTCTACGAAGTGGGTTGAAACATAGGCTCGTTGAATCAATTGGCAAGATGGCTCGTGCTCGCCAAACGACTCGACGGTTCGCCTACTGGTCTTAGATCACCCTTCATTCATGGCCATAGTGCTGAGATATCTGTAACTTTTGGCGGACACATTCGTGATCGCCTAAAGTAGTGGACGACTCACTGATAGGACTTTAGACCGCCCTTTGCATGCCCCCTTTTGCCCTCTTTTACTACTGTATCTTTTGGCGAACAACCTTGTCGTCGCCTAAATTAGTCGGCGTTTCGCCATATAAAATTTTTCATCACTATTTTGCCTAGATTTTAAGCTAATTCCTTTGGCGAGTTCAACATAGATCGCCAAAGAGATTGGGCGATTCGCCGACTGGATCGGCGAGTCCTTCTTCAATAAGATTCTCTATGTTTGAGTTGAGTTTCGCTTAATCTCTTGATCTTTTGCAGCTATGGTACGCACAAACAAAAATGAGCCACCTCAGAAAAGGGCAGAGGGAATTAGAATCAATGAAGAAGGATCAAGTCCTTCACAGAAAAGAAAGCAAGATCTCCCATCGGGAGATAATGGCAAATGAAAGAAGCATATCGTTAGAAAAGGGTCAGCTATTGAGCAAGATTTTTTTGAGCCGGAAGATGAACAACCCTTGATTCACCGACAGAATAGGCTCAGGGATAGACCTCAATCAACACCTATCAGAGTTACATCAGCTCCAACTCCTCCCACTACCGAATCAGCGCCAAACCCGACACTACCTTCAGGGGCCCCTGCACTCCCCGTAGCTCCACCTCCACCCAGATTCCTGAACATACAGAAAGGTGATGGTTTATGAACCATTCTAGAAGAAAAGTTACTCTCTGTGGAGGGTTTGGAAGGTAAGCATGCTTAGGTGCTTGTCATGAGTTCGAGCAGTTCACTAGGCCATGGGGCCATTACATCCCTTCCTGGGTTCGGAAATTCTACTTAGCCTATGGGGAGTTGGTCCCAAAAAATAAGAAAAAGGCTAGTCAGTTCCGACTAGTGAAGTCAGTTATGGTTAGAGGCAAGGAGGTAGAGTGTCACAGCAAGCATATTAATGTTGTACTAGGTCGACCGCTGCACTCGGTACTGCCCCACCAAGGTTTTCCTATTGTTTCATCCCTGGATGATTTTAAGGGTTGGTTAGCTCCGATAATTTCTGACATCACCCCGAGGTGGTTGGGTGCGGGAGCTCCGATTGATAAGAGGGATATAAACATCGCCTTTCGGTACTTCTTTTGCTTCATCAGCAACACTATCATGCCATCCCAGAACGAGTCTATTCTGTGTCATCCTAAGGTGGCTTGCCTTGGTTCTATCATGGCCAGGAGGCGGATCGACCTGGGACTGCTGGTTTCACAGGATATAGCTATGAGAGCCAAACAGACACGTACATCTCTACCTTTTCCTGTTCTGATCACCGAGCTATGTCGGCGTGCCGGAGAACCCCGGGACCCTACCAACGATATAGAGGTCACCCATCTTCTTGCACCGATATCTAGCGTATAAAGGCAGAGTTCACACGAGAGGAGGTTGACAGGAGGAGATCAGCCCCAACAGATACTTCTCCAGCGGTCGATGTTGACTTATTGCCAACAGAGGCATCCTAATCTACTCCGACTTCGGAGCCTTCTGGTATACCCTCTCCTTCTTCCCCTTCACATACTCCAGGTACATCCTCTTCCTCAAAGTCTACCAGGATCACTCAGGCCACGATCCTGAAGATAGGGCAGTTGGCCTATTTAGCTAATGTGAGAGCTATCGGATTGGAAAAGTCTGTTCCAGGGATGATCAACAATGCCATGCCAGCAGCACTTACCCCACCTCAATCCGCTGTTGATGCCCTGACAGTGAGAGTTATTACTTGCGAGAAAAAACAGAGAGAAGCCTCTGAGTTGGTAGCTTTAAAAGCCGAGATTGCGTGTTTGAGGAAAGACGTAGAATTAAGTCTACTAACTTCTCTTCACTAATAGAGAGGGTATATAATAAGGATGCTCCTGAGACCACCGGAGATGTGTAGGGGGATGGTACAGCACATGTAGAGACCGATGAGGAGTTGATATCAACGGATGCTGAGGAGACACATGAGAGCAGATATGAGGGCATATTGAGAGACTTTCTAGATCTTATAGGGACGGTTGTGCAACGGGTGATCCAGACTTTGCCGGCTGAGACATCCACAGCAGCTCCTAGCAGATCTGGCACTGCTATTCAGTCTGAGACTACTCCGGGTGCTGATGCCCATAAACAGACTACTCCATCAGCCACTGAGACCCTGATAGAGAGAGAGACGGCATAGACAGGACCTTTATTCGCCCCCTCTCTGTCTTTCTTTACTTATCCTTTTGGATTCTATATTATTTGCATTTGAGGACAAATGCTCTTATTTGTGGTGGGGTGATGCCCACATTGTTTTGCTTGTTGAGGATACTTATGTTTTGGTGTACATTTGGGTTGTGTGTTTTTAATTGTGCTTTTAAAACTGCTTTGCGATTGTTTAAGCATGTGGCACCGTTTATGTTTATTTTCAAAATGATTTTGACCCTTCTCAAAAATTTTGAATTTTTCGCACATTTTTGCCACCCCTCGTGAGTTGATGTGCCTCTACTTTTGCTAAAATTTGAGTCCCAGTTTCGATCAATATCGAGGACTTGAATAGTGCTCTCAATCGAAAAAACATGAATGTACGGCTATGAGGCCAAATGAAGTTGCATATACAATATGTGAACTTTTTGAATCCCGTTGTGATTAGCCATTATCAAATTGATTCTCTTGTAATGACCATTGCATACTAGCGAAAGTGCGTAGTCTTGTTTGACTTAGGTGTCGATGTCATGTGTGATTAGCTTGTTTGAACCTTGCAAGAATAAATCTAGAATTTGCCCTGTTAGTCTGATTGATTAAGAATGGTGTGCTTTTGAAATGATCTTAGGCAACTTTAAAGAGTGTGAGGCAAATTTGACATATACCCCCGTGAGAGTGAGAAACTCTTTTAAACACCCTTTGAGCCTTACCTTTCTTTGAAAGAACCTTGATGAACCCTAGACCTTACTTGACCCACTACCTAATATTTTCTTAACTTGTGGTTTAGCGAATAGCCAACTTAGGCCAAAATCCTAAGTTGGGGGTGTGGTAAAAAGGAAAAGGAGAAGTCAAGAAGTGCAAGAAAAGTCTCCCTTAACCGCTGGTGTTGCAGAACAATGGAAACCATTCGGAAAAAAAAATATTTGTGGAATAAAGTACCGAGGAAGTTGGGTTTCCAAGAAATCCATGGAGGTGAATAAAAAGATGACTTAGAAGCACTAGAAAAAGAATTATAATAAAAAAGAAACGAATGCCTTAAGAATACCACATCTCACGAGGAAAAAATCACTGAGCCTA
This sequence comes from Solanum stenotomum, assembly GCF_019186545.1. Classification (NCBI taxonomy): domain Eukaryota; kingdom Viridiplantae; phylum Streptophyta; class Magnoliopsida; order Solanales; family Solanaceae; genus Solanum; species Solanum stenotomum. The sequence continues at coordinate 49,625,661 of NC_064283.1, read as the reverse complement.
AATGACCATACATTTGCACTCATGCTCATTACAAGCCTTATAAAGAACATTTTGATCTTGAGTAAGCCGAATCGAAAGTCGATTGGAAAATAACGGCAAACCTATGGGTAAAAACATGTATTTTGTTCCCTTTTTTTAGTAATAGCGTTGCATCTGATTCCTGATCTTGAATTGATTAACCTCTGTGTGATATGGAATCATTCTTTATGTGAGGGCATTTAGATACTTCCTGTTGAGCTTGATTGCATAAGTAGCAAGTATTGCGAGCATGTGAATCTTTGGTAATGGTGTGTCACAACTTGAAGTTTTGAGTACACAAGTGATCCTTCCATATGTAAATTTGAGAATGTTCAACTCATAGTGTTCATATGGGATAATGGGGATGAACAAGTCAACTCAAGGACTCATTGATACTAATCACCTCAAGAGTGCTCAACTCATAGGGTTCATGCGGAATTAGGGGCATGAACAACACAACTCAAGGACATCATGGGTAACATGTAGTAGTCCCATAAGTAGGAATATAATCTCAAAAGGATCAAAACTCAATGTTCAAGAACATAGAACTTGATGATACAACTCCTCTCAAAACACTCAAATTATGGAGTTCATGCGGAATTTATGGGCATGAACGACTCGGCTCAAGGATCTCAAGGATAATGTTGACTCATGAATACATTCTCCTCATTCTCATACTGAATTACTCGAGTCTTGAAACAATTTATTAGATATTGAAGAAGACTATTCAAAAAGACTCAAAGGGACTTTCTCAAAATACTCGAAAGAATTCTCAAGACTTGTCTCTTATCTCTACCTTCAATTTGAATTCTAAATTCTAGGTTATGATTCATGTTAGGAATGATTTATCAATGTTTATAAGTAGCTTAGAGTAGTAAGAATCAAGGGGGATTAAAGGTACCCAGGGAGCCAACCCTTGAACTACAGACAACCTTTTCTGGCCCAATGGTGTGACGGCGCACCAGCCCATGCCCAGAAAACCCCAACAAAATTATTTGCTCATTTTCTAACCCTAATTCTACTAGAATCTAATGGTTTCTTCCCAACTCCCTTAGATTTGTTTACCCAACTTAATTATATGAAAATCCACTCGAAAAAAACTCTCAAACTTCTAACATTCATCTCAAGAATTTATCAAACCTTATTAATCAAAGAACGAAACTCGAACTTCAAGAAATTCACCAAGAACTCATCAAGAACTCAATATACCCAAACTTATGGATGAAATTCATATAATTACTCATGATTGGAGTGTGGGTGAATGAACCCAACACTATGAAAATTTAGATACCTCTTAGTGATCAAACCCTTGGCGAAAATTCACAACAAAATTCAAGAATCTCGATGAACGCCTTGAACCTTTCCTCTTTTCTCATCTTGAACTCTCTTCTAAAACCATAAGCGTATTAGGGATGAATGAAACTGATTATAATCAGTAAGACCCCTAAATTATTACTAAAATGATTAAAGTTGAAGGTGTACGGAAAATACCAAAATACCCTCATAATTTCGGGTAACTTTCCTTAACTGGAAAGGCTGACTTCAAACGTGAATATCTCACTTATCAAAAGTTGAAACTTAGCAAACTTGGTGGAGTTGGACAGATAATACAAAGACCTTTCATTTGATATCTTATGGGCCAAATAAATCATCATGTAATGAAAGTTCATTTAGGAACTCAAGGTGCTACATCTAGTGACCTTATCATATAAGAAAATTTAAATTCCTCCGTAAAATCCTACTCGCAACAAAGAATGGTTTGAGTCTTAGCTCAAAATAGATAGGCTTATGATTTATGTATAGTATGTGGAGGGGGGTAGGTTGGAAGATAGGGAAGAGTTCTGCAGTAAGAGGTCTAAGACAACAAATCAATGAGTCCGACTAACAGAAGTCCAGGAATGTAAATCATTCATCCTTCTAGTAGAGGTCACCTGGACCTGCTCCATCATCAGCTAGTCACTTGTACTAAGGAACATGAATGATCACAAGAACCAGAACTCCACAATATCATAGATCAACCTACTTACTCTCAAGGTAGTGTGTCACAAGGGGCTACTTGGATCCCAACATGTACTAATTGTGGTAGGAACCACCCATGAGCATGTCATGATGGGTCCAATACCTACTTCAAGTGTGGTCAGATGGGTCATTTTATGCCTAATATGGATTGTTTCTATGAGTTGCTTTCCTTTGATATGAATTATTAAAGGTGAATGTTTCCTTGTCTATGAGTATTAACTAAGGATGATATCAAAAAATGGTAAGTATGATTATGGTGGCCTAAAAGTGGTACTTAGTATAGATGGGATTATGGGATCTTATCTATTCATTGCACAAGTATGACTTATGGTTACTTAAGAGATGGTTCTATTATGCTATGATGATCTATATGTTGAATATGCTTGTGACTTATGCTTTTATACTAATGTGCATGATAATTCTCAATCTTCGTAAAGTGCATGCTTTTCAACTAAAATGTCCTTTTTAGCATGATTTCATGATTTTATGCATGGCTATCATACTTCGTGCGTTTTTGTACTAACCCATATTTTTCTACACTTTTCCCCAACTGTAGGGATTGGCACTCAATTTGGTTCCTCTTGTGGCTAGATCTTGGAATTGATCATTCTTCTTGCGAGTGGGTGAGTCCTCATGATTTGAGGATGTATGAGGCATTTGTAGTTTCTTTTTAGTATTTCATTTTCATATTATCTTGAAAGAGTTGTGACCCTATTTTTTATTCAAGTATTGTAATAGATGGCTATAATGAGACAAGTCTAGACTTCCGCTTGCTTTTATAAAAGACTTCAATTGTATTGATAAAGTTTTAAAATTTCTGTGTTATTTCTTTTACCCTATGTTATGATATGCTAAGGGATTGTATGAGACCCCTTCGGGGTCAAATACACCATGTTACATCTAGGGTGTACCCCTGAGTCGTGACAAACTTGGTAATTAGAGCATATAGTTTAGAATGATTCAAGGATTATATCTCATAAGCCACATCTAATAGAGTCTTGTTCATAGTGTGAAGTGCGCCACATTTATGAATGAGAGGCTATAAGATGTTTAGGAAACTAGACTTCTTTCATTACTCTTAAGTCATGCCATAAAGGTTAGCTCTATAAAGTCCCTATCCTAATCTGTCTTTTGTGTCTTAAGGATATGAATGCACAAAGAGCTAACACAAGAAGAGTGGAGGGTGAGAATGTGAATCAAGAATCTCCTCAAGGTAATCAAGCTCCTCAAGCTAACCAAACTCCAATTGATCCTTCATATATGTCGAATGTCGAGATTAGGTCGGCTCTCCAAAAGTTGGCCCAAGCTTTGACTACTCAAGCTCAAACCATGATGGCTCAAGTCAATAGAGAGATGGTAGCTGTGGTAAATATGAATTCCTCAGCTTCTAGATTGAGGGATTTTGCAAGAATGAACCCTCTCGAGTTTCTTGGTTCCAAAGTGGGAGAGGATCCTCAAGAATTTATGGAAGAGGTTTATAAAATACTTGATACCATGAGGGTGACTTTGGTAGAGAAAGTGGAGTTAGCCGCTTACCAATTAAAGAGTGTTGTACATGTTTGGTATAATCAATGGAAGAGAAATAGGACGGTAGGAGAAGGTCCCATAGATTAGGAGGTGTTTTAGAAAGTATTTCTTGATAGGTTCTTTCCCCGAGAGTTAAGGGAAGCTAAGGTGGAATAATTCATTAACCTTATGCAAGGTAGCATGAGTGTTAAGGAGTCTGCCTTGAAATTTACCCAACTATCCAAATATGCTCCATCTATGGTGGCGGATCTATGGGATGAGATAAGTAGGTTTTTGACGAGTATGTCCGACTTAGTTGGAGAAGAATGACGTATGGAAATACTCTATCATGACATATATATCTCTAGGCTTATGGTGTATGCCCAGCAAATTGAGGAGTAAAAACTCAAGAGAAAGAATAGAGAGGTAAAAAGAGTTAGGTCTGATGAACAAGGACAACCAAGATTCAAAAAGACGTCCTCCAACCAAGATTACTCCAATGATTCCCCAATGATCAACATGGATAGGGTGTCTAACCCTAAATCTCAAGGAGGAAATGGAAGCAGTTCTTCGTTTGAAAGATCTACATGTGCCAAATGTGGAAAGGAACATGTGGGTAAGTGCCTAGCCGGCACGGGTGGTTTCTTTGGGTGTCGAAATAAAGGTCATAAGATGATAGATTGCCCAACACTCATGGAAAAAGGGAGAGAGGCCAAGCAAGCTTCTCTTAGTGGTCCGGGTCCCAATGCTCCAATTATGGTCGCTTCTATGCAGTCCGATCTAGAAAGCACCAAGAAGACTCTTCTGATGAAGGCACCGGTATGTTGATAGTTCCTTATAGATGTAAATGTTTATTAAGATACCTATGCTACTTTTAGAGTTTTATGATAGCGTTTGTAGGGGTTTACTCCCAAGGGGGAGATGGTATGTTTAGATAGCAAGATTGTTGAGAGTCCCAATATCCTCATTTATCTTCTTCTATTCCTATTCTAGCTTGAGACAAAGAGTTCCTTGTGGCTTGTTTTATGTTTTTGAGTCATGGGTGATTTAGAAGTTTCTAGGATCTCCTTATGTTATGCATGTTCTTCAGAAATTCATGTTTAGAAAGAAAATGTGTTTTTACGATTTACTCATGTTGTTGTGCATTTAGTATGAGTTTCCTATATGTTTCATGAGATTAATTGTCAATAATACTTTAGTATACTTTCGATAATAACGACATAATTTGCTTCATGTTAGTCTGTTGAGCATGCTTTGAGTTGGAGAAGGTAGTTCCTCCAATGAATTTGAGAAATGTTGAAGTTTTCATGCCTAAAGGGTTGTTAGATGTAGTTCCTACTTCTTTGTGTTACATTGAGCATGTTGAGATGGAGTTGATGTTTCCTCCTTTGATTTGTGCATTATTTTGATTTTTCATGCATGATGTGCTACTAGTCTTGAGTCTTTTAAGTCCGTAACATGTCTAGATTGACATCCGAGGATGAATGTTCCCAAGGGAGAGATAATGTAACACCTCGGAAGTTAGTAGGTTAAAATAGAGCCTAAACGTAAGGGTTAACGTCAAAGGAAGAGGGCTAGAGCCAAGGAAGATGGGAAAGGGGCTAAGGCTTGCCCAAAATTGTCCAGGCTACTGCCCACTATGACCACGAGGGTCTTCACGACCCGTGGTGCCACTCTTGGTGGTGAGGCAGTGAGCTCATAAAGCAGCCCCAAGACAGGCTCCCCTTCACGAGGCACTTCACGGCCCGTGGTGAAGACCACGGCCTATGGGAAGGCTCATACGGTTGCCTTCACCTTATGGGGGGCTTGCCAAGTTAGAGTGGCTACTGGTCAAGGGACCACGGACACCAGCATGAGCCGTGGTGCCGTTAACGAGTAGTGAGGCCTGGCACCCCACTTTAAAGTGGGGGTTATTTTAGGTAATTCCAATTTAGGTAGTTATTAAATGAGGTCATTTTGACTTAGTTTTATAGACCTATATAAGACTTTTTAAGTCATTAACCAACCCATTCACCTCATAAAATCCCAAAACCCAAAAGAGTTTATCTTCTCCAAAATTTCTGTCTCTAGAACTCCAAGGAAGAAGAACAAGAAAGTTAGAGCTAGGGCTATAAGAATCAAGATTTTCTCCTCAAATTCATGGTAAATATTAAATTAGGTATGGTAGCTCTTTATCCATGGGTAGCGTTCACCCATGGAGCCCCTTCAAAACCCCTAATTTAAAAACTAGAAAACCCAAAATTAGGGTTTGACTTCAATCTCATGGATTTCTTTCAAATTCATTTTTAAAGGTTGAATTATGTTTGTTTATGAATATATAGATGATTTTACATGATTTTAAGTTGAATTCCTCAAGAATCCATGAATTACCCTATTTTCTCAAATTGGATCTTAAAGTGTGGGTATTGATAAATGCAAGTAGAATGTTATAGAATTATGAATGTATTGAATTGATTACTTGAAATTAGTTATCATCCATGTCTAATGTAGTAATTTTAGATGTGTTGATGAACTATGATCCATGGTCCTTGAAGGAAAAGTGTGAGAATTATGCATGATTATGAGATTTATGTATATGTTTTAAGAAAACTTTGAGAGTAAAGTGATTATGACTATGATGTAATTGTGGTGTTGTTGAAAGGCTATTCTCACACCCACACTTATGAATGAAGTATGAATTAAGTTTCAATGATTATGATAGTGATGTTGTGTTGATTGAAAGACTATTCTTAATTATACACTTAAGAATAATGATGACATGTTGTCAAAGGCTTTCTCACAATATGGGGATTCTTAGGTTGAATGTCTATTCTCACCTATTGAATCTAGGATCTATCTTATGAATGATGTTGGATTGAGTGGTGATACATTCTTCCACAATAATGAAATGTTAAGTACTCTGTGGGAAATATTGCTAAGCACCGAGTGGATATTGAATGAGATGGAAACTAATACGTGAGTTGAGGCTGGGTTTCTAGTAGTAATCTTTTGAGATGGATGCCCATACGTGAGTTGAGGTGGGGTATCTAGTCTCATTCTCCTTATCCTATAACTATGTTCCCTCATAGGTCTTTAGCTAGTGGATGCACCTAAAAGCTAAATTAATGGTTCTACCTTAGGCAAGTAGGACACCTTTTTCGGTGTGGGTAACACCAGATTCCATGATTTTCTCACATGGTCTATGTCGGTTAAGGCTTACCTCCACAATGAATGATTATGAACTATGGTTTCTCAATAAGCACTAGTTAGTGTGGGTGGGAGTATGGGATACCATTCATGCATTGAACAAGTAAGCTTTGAGAGTAGTTATTGAGTGTCCCTTTTTTGTTATGATGGTTTATGAAATGAAGTATGCTTAATGTGGATTGTTGCTATGAGTTGCTTTCCTTGATACAAATTTTTAAAGGTGAATGTTTCCTTGTCTATGAGTATTAACTAAGGATGATATCAAAGAATGGTAAGTATGATTATGGTTGCCTATAAGTGGTACTTATTATAGATGGGATTGTGAGATCTTATCTATGCATTGCACAAGTATGACTTAGGGTTACTTAAGAGATGGTTCTATTATGTTATGATGATCTATATGTTGAATATGCTTGTGACTTATGCTTTTATACTAATGTGCATGATGATTCGCAAACTTGGTAAAGTGCATGCTTTTCAACTAAAATGTCCTTTTAGCATTATTTCATGATTTTATGATTGTCTATCATACTTAGTGCATTTTTGTAATTACTCATATTTTTGTACATTTTCCCCCACGTGTAGGAATTGGCACTCAATTTGGTTCCCCTAGTGGCTAGAGCTTGGAATTGTTCATTCTCCTTGCTAGTTTTTGAGTCCTCATAATTCGAGGACGTATGAGTCATTTGTAGTTTCTTTCTAGTATTTCATTTTCAGATTATGTTGAAAGGGTTGTGACCCTATTTTTTATACAAATATTGTAATAGATGTCTATAATGAGACAAGTCTAGACTTCCACTTGCTTTAATAAAAGACGTCGATTATTTGGATAAAGTTTTAAAATTTCAGCAACATTTATTTTATCTTATGTTATGATATGCTAAGGGCTTGTATGAGACCCCTTCGGGGTCAAGTACGCCATGTTACATCTAGGGTGTACCTGTGGGTCGTGAAATCTTCGAAACTTGACCTCTTTCTCATTCATTGAAACTCCCATTCCGACCCTATTTCTCCTCTTTGAACCGCCACTCCAACCCTCTATCGTTTTTCTTCAGACATCGCCACCTCAACCATAACTTGCCTCACACATTTCTTCTTTTTCTTTGTTGAGCTTTCCATCTTATTTCTCCTTCTTTGAATCGCCCCCAACCCTACCCCCATTTCATTTTGATTAATAAAGGGGTATGATGAACAGGGAAAGAACAACAACAATTCATTCTTGTTTCAAATGGTAGTGTTTGAATGTCATGAACGTGAAGCTCTTTTTATTGAAAAAAATATAATTCCTTCATCTCAAATTAATTTTTCAGTTATTATTATTTATTTGTTTTGATACTGTTTCTTAAATATTGAATAGGTTTTTGTGAGAATGATTTTGTGTCACGCCCCAAACTCGAGGGGTACAACTGGCTCCTAACGCCAAAACTCAGGCCCGAGCCAACTCTGCTGAACTGTTTGCTACTAGCGCATGGTAGCCATACGCAATAAAGAAATCAAACAAGTATATCTTGGCTTAAAACTAAGCCCTCGGCCGGCAAGTCCCCTATCAACTAATCTTTAAAAGAAACAACTACTCCCAGGAGATCATATAATTAAATAGCCAACTAGCACATAAGTCGTGATTGGGTTGTCGAGGCTACCACGATATCTATACCAAAACTCAAAGCATGTATATATCAAGACAATACATCAACCATCTCACAAGCTTCAACAAACTAGGCCAGTATGGCCATAACGTAGCTATACACCTTACACACTAGCCTACAAGCCTCTAAAAGAAATAAAGATTGACGGGACAGGGCCCCAACCAACCCATAAATATATATACAACAAAAGGTAACAAACCTCCCAACTCTAGAAGCTCCGGAGGAAAGGGGCTAGCCAAATCGGATAGAAGTCAATTCTTATGCTGCGGAGGTCTACTGGGTAGTCTGTCGGGACCTGCATGGATGAATGCAGCTCCCCCAAGGCAATGGGGCGTCAGTACAAATAATGTACAGAGTATGAAAGGCTATAGACTAAGTGAGAAAGTATCATAATATACCAAAAGCAATCACGTAAGGAAATCAAAATTTTAGAAAAAGATGCTAACCCGATACTGAATCTAAAAAATACAAAAATGATCAAACATCAACCTAACCAAGCCCCAATAAGCTCGACAGGTACAAAAAACATACCACCTACCTAAACCCCATAAGCCCAGAAGGTGCCAAGTCAGTCTACATACCTCTATCGGTAGCCCCTTGTCTTTGTAAGAAGTCACATATCCCTTTTTGGCAATGATATAGCCCCGTCGGCAGTACATAGCACTTGTAGGCAACATCATAGCTCTGTTGGCAGCACATATCCCTTTTTTGCATCAACATATCTGTGTAGGCAACACATAACACTCTTTGGTGTCAACATAGCCCTGTAGGCAACACATAACACTCTTTGGCATCAATATAGCCCCGTGGGCAACACATAGTCCTCTTTGGAAATAACATAGTCCTATTAGACATCATCATAGCCCCCATAGGCAGTTCATAGCTCAACAACTAACCACAATATCCACATGGGAGACAACAAACAATTGAATAGGCTAAAGGGGAGCAATTTAGCTATAAACAATATATATGAATAATCTCCAAGTCGTTCCTAACTTAGGGTCGTTCTTAACAGATTATGAGTCCCTAAAATGAGGGTTTATAACCACTCATAATTACATCTACAAGATCACGAACATTAACTACCTCTAAAGAAACATGTCGAACGAAGTGAATAGCCTTAACATACCTTTCCAATAAACACTCGAAAGACCGTAGTTCCTTCACAAAAGTTGTTCCTTATATCCTAAGCTTCAAAAACACTGTATACATACAGCTGGTACGCACCTATAAATAGTTCCTAATTAATCTTAAATTGGCAGATTTGTCATATTGCCCCAACTTGTCAAAACGTCCGTAGAAATTCAGAAAAACAATCATAAAAGAGTCCCGAGATAATTACCTTAGCTAACCAACTTTAAACCATGAAGAAACACCAACAACTACAAATTTATATCTTAAAAAACCAGCTCCAAATACAGCTAATAGAAGGGAAAAATGATTGCCACGTGTAGAGATCATGTTTCTATGCACGGGTGCAACATTTAATGGTAGAAATCGTCAAAAACTAACCTTCATCATGAAAGAACTCCATAGGAACCCTCTATTAAGCTTTCTCTCTGGTTTGAAAGTGAAAACAAATGTTTTCATGGCTTAAAACTTTGAGTAACCCTACATACCACATTTTTTATCCGATCGGGATTCTGCCCCGGCAGTTCGTAGTAAAACTCTCATAACTTTTTACTGTGATGCCAGTTGGATACGAGGTTTTATGCGTTGCAAACTAGACTCGTAGGCCTTTGATTTAATGGGTGATAGGCCTTCTAACTCTTTATATATTGGGAGAAAACAACTAAGACATTTGACCCAAATTTTAGAGAAATCTTTAAAAAGGAAGTTACGATAACTTTCGCCAACTTTTAGTTGCCACTTACCTAACTTCAATACTTGAGATACAACCCTTGAACACTTAAAATATGACATACCACATCATTCTTAATTTATTACCCACCCTCCTTGTCTTTCTAAGAAGATACGAGTTAATTTAGACATTTTGAAAAGTCGGGGTGTTACATTCTTCCCCCCAGAAACATTCGTCCTCAAATGAAAAACAATCTGAGTCGCGCAATTTATTCCTTAGGATTTTCAAAAATTTAGGCAGAATACCCCTTGTAAATGTGACTATCCAGGAACATGAAACGTAGAAATTCTAAACTAGGCATATCACAGGATAACATAAATAGCTAAGCACTACAGCTCCACAATAACAGTGCGAGGAAATATACGACGACATCAAAAATAATAATAATAACCAACAATATATATAAAAAAAAAAGATCAGATTGGTATCTAATCACACTGCACTAATATAAACTGATATGCCATCACCTTGGGGTATGAAACAAGTGAGAATATTTGACCCTTATGCCATTCTCAGCTTCCCAGGTCACCTCTTCTCTATTCTTGTTTCTCCACAATACTTTAACCGAAGCCACCTCTTTGGTCCTCAATTTACCGACCTGTCGATCTAATAGGGCAATTGGAGTTTCCTCATAGGACAACTCCTCTGTGATATGAACATCCTCAATCGGATCAACCCGAGAAGGGTCTCATACGCACTTCCGTAGCATCGATACATGGAAAACTGGATAAATAGATTATAATCCCGAAGGCAATTATAACTCATAAGCTACCCATCCTACCCTCCGAATGATCTGGTATGGCCCAACAAATCTTGGACTAAGCTTCCCTTTTTTGCAAAATCTCATAATACCCTTTATAGGTGAGACTTTTAAGAATACCCAGTCATCGACACAAAACTCTAAGTCCCTTCATCGCACATCTGAGTATGACTTATGTCAGCTTTAAGCTATTAGCAACCTCTCCCGAATGAGCTTAACTTGCTCCACTGTCTGTTGTACTAAGTTGGGTCCAATCAACCCTGACTCACCTACCTCGAACCATTCGATGGAGGATCTACATTTTCTCCCATACAAAGCCTGATAAGGTGTCATCCCGATGCTGGAATGATAACTATTATTGTATGGGAACTCAATAAGAGGTAAGTGGTCATCCCAACTTCCCTTGAAGTCTAGCGTGCACGCCCATAGCATATTCTCCAGTGTCAAAATTGTGCACTCACCCTAGACATCTATCTGAGGGTGAAAGGTTGTACTAAGATTAACATGTGTCCCCAGTACTTTCTAGAAGGACTTCCAGAAGTTGGCAGTAAATTGTGCTCCTCTATCTGAGATAATAGATATTGGGACACTGTGTAGCCTAACAATCTCTCTAATAGAGCCCTGCATAGTCTTCAGCTGTAAAAGTAGCCCTGACTGGTAAGAAGTGGGCTAATTTTGTTGGTCTATCAACAATTACCCAAATAGAGTCAAACTTGCGACGCGATCGAGGTAACCCTGTAATAAAATCCATATTAATTGCTTCCCACTTTCACAAAGGAATGGCTATCTCCTAAACTAGCCCAGCGGGATTTTGGGTGCTCAACCTTCACCTATTGGCAGTTAGGACAGTGTGCCATAAACTCATCAATGTCCTTCTTCATCCCGTGCCACCAATAGATCTCATTAATATCATGGTACATCTTCGTCGAACCAGGGTGAGTAGAATAACAGGAATGATGTGCCTCTTCCATAATATGATGTCGAAGCCCTGTAACATTTGGAACACATAATGGACCGTTATATCTAAGAACTCCATCTCCGGCTATATCAAATGCTAAAGCCTGTTGATCTTGAGCATTGGCTCTGAGCTGCTCTAAGCTAGGATCCTCTTGTTGCCGTGATTTTACTTCTACAACTAGAAATGATACAGTTGTGTCCTCAATTGTTACCCCACTATCTTCTGTCTCTAACAATTTGATTCCCAAGCTAGCTAACTGAAGAATCTCTCGCGCTTGCTCACTCTTCACAACACCTAAATAGGATAAACTACCCATAGATCTTCGACTGAGGGCATGGGCTACCACATTCGCCTTTCCTTGACGATATAAAATATCCACGATGTAGTCTTTCACTAAATCAAGCCATCGATGTTATCACAGACTTAACTCTTTCTGTCTAAAGATATATTGAAGGCTTTTATGATTTGTGAAGATGTCAACATGAATTCCATACAAATAATGTCTCCAGACCTTTAACGCATGCACAACTGCAACCAACTCTAAATCGTGGGTCGGATAGTTCTTCTTATGCTTTCTCAACTACCTTGAAACATATGCAATAACCTTACCATGTTGCATTAGAACACATCCCAACCCAACACCAGAAACATCACAAGACACTGCATAGCCTTCTGAACCCTCTGGCAATGCTAGAACTGGTGTTGATGTCAACATGTCCTTCACCTCCTAGAAACTATGCTCGCAAGCCTCAGTCCACTTGAACTTAGCTGATTTTTGAGTCAGCTTCGTTAATAGGGCTGAAAGTGAAGAAAACCCCTCTACAAACCTTCTGTAGTACCCACCTAACCCTAAGAGTCTACGAACCTCAGTCGGAGTCATGGGTCTAGGCCAAGTCTTTACTGCCTCAATCTTTTGTTTATCAATCGCAATGCCTGCATATAATAAAAATATGGCCTAAGAAATCTACAGAGTCCAACCAGAACTCACACTTAGAAAACTTTGCATAAAGTTCTCGGTCTCGAAGAACTTGAAGGACTGCTAGCAGATGATTTGCATGCTCAACGCTTGAACGTGAATACACCAAAATATCATTAATAAATACAATCAAAAACTAGTCTAGATACGTCCTGAATATGCTATTCATCAGGTCCATGAACACTGCTGGGGCATTAGTTAATCCAAAAGACATTACCAATAACTCAAAGTGTCCATATCTGGTTCTAAAAGATATCTTTGTAACGTCTTTCTCCTGAACTCGTATATATTGGTACCCTGATCTTAAATCAATCTTTGAGATGCACTTAGAACCTTGTAACTGATCAAACAAGTCATCGATCCTCGGAAGGTGATACTTATTCTTTATAGTCACCGTATTCAGCTGTCAGTAATCAATACACATTCTTAGTGAGCCATTCTTCTTCCTTACGAATAACATTGGCATAGCCCATGGTGAAGCACTAGGCCTAATAAAGTCTTTATCCAGCAAGTCTTTCAGTTGATCCTTCAATTCCTTTAACTCAGCAGGAGCCATTCTATAAAGAGGGATAAATATGGGTTGTGTACCTGGTAGCATATCGATAGAAAAATCAAATTCCCGTTCTGGAGGGATACTAGGGAGCTCGTCTGGAAATACATCTAGAAACTCATTAACTACCGGAATAGACTGAAAAGTCAGTGGTTCTACATCTATATCATGAACGTGAACAAGATGATAAATACAACCCCTAGTAATCATCCTCCTCGCCTTAAGATAGGAAATAAACCTACCTTTCGGCATTGTTGTATCACTTTTCCATTCTTGAACTGCCTCTCCTAGAAAGTGGAATGTAACAACCTTTTTTCGGCACTCAACATTAGCATAACAAGACGCTAACCAGTCCATACCCATAATGACGTCAAAATCAACCATCTCTAACTCTACAAGATCGATAGAGGTCTGAAGGTCGATAATTTCTACCGTGCAACCTCGATAGACTCTCCTAGCAATAATAGACTGACCAACTGGTGTAGATATAATAAAGGGTCAATCTAATGACTCTGCTACTATACATAACTTCCCCACAATAAATGGTGTAACATAAGACAGAGTAGATCCAGGATCAATCAAAACATAAATACAATGGGAGCAAATAATCAATGTACCTGTCACAACATCTGGTAATGACTCTGAGTCCTGTCGGCCGGCTAGTGAATATGTACGATTCTGTCCACTACCAGAAATAGATGCTTCCTCTCTGCCTCTGCCTCTGCCTCTACCTTTACCTCTGCCTACTAAAGTTTGGGGTACACACCCTGTAGACTGTGTTGATGAGGAGGAACCTACTACTGACCTGGTCGACTGATCTATACCACCCTGACCTATGGTCGAGTTGTTTCTCCACCCATGCCCCTTCGATCCTCAAGAATAACAACTTGTTCCCTTTATGCACCTCCCGAAATGCGTCCTACCATAATTAGTGCAATACGGTGATACTGTCCTAACCTGGCCTGAACCCCGCTACTGTTGTGATCCTGATGCTCGTGAACCCTCACATGGGCCTGACTGTCCCTAACAATCAAATCTACTACCCTGGAACTCCTATGGTGGAGGTCTAGGTGGCCTAATAGAATATCGGGGTCTGGGACCACCTTGAAAAATCTCCCTATGAACCAGCGGACCTAGCCCTATTCTGTCTCTTTCTCTCGACCCTCTCACTCATATACTGTAAATGTCGGTGATCTTCTATGCCTTATGCAAAAGTATGAATTTGAGAGACATCCATATTATCATTTAGTGCAGCGGTAAAACAAGCGTCTATATAGTTTAAGTCGAGCCCTCCCATAAATCTACGCACCCTATCATGCATCGTATCAACAAATGCTAGTGCATATCTAGCCAATGAATCAAATCTCATCCCGTACTCTCGGACACTCATGCTGCCCTATTGGAGGTTCAAAAACTATTCCACACAACCATCCCTAATCTCTCAAGGAAATTGGTGATCTATGCAAACTTCTGTAAAGCTATCCCAAGTGGGTAGAGATGCATTTTCCCCCCTAGATCTCTCCTAACTCTCGTACCACAATACTGCAACATCGCACAATCAAAATGTTGCATGACTCTAATGATCCTATGGAGCTAATCAACAAAGTGTTGAGGGTCCTCTCTGTGATCTATCCCTGTAAACTATGGAGGATTCAAGGCAAGAAATTCACGAACTCTCGAACATCCGAGCCCTTCAGAAGGTCTGGCAACATCTGGCGCAACTAGTTGGCATTGTGTAGCTACTAATTGTGCTAACATACATCCTGCACTCTTGAAATCCTGATTAGATAGAATAGGAGGAACTAGCGGTGGTACTGCTAGTGGAGTTGGATGTCCTGTTGCCCTCGGAGGCTCCTGAAGCAATAAAGAAACTATAGGGGCTGAGAAGATGTCTCCCCCTGGGTATCACAATGGGCTACCTCCACCTATGGTACTTTGTAAGTACCCTCGCCTGCAGCTGTATATAGCCTCAGGGTAGCTGTGGTCTGTCTAGTGGCATCCATCTCTATCTGCATATAAGTATCAATTATAAACCAGAAACCTCAACACTAAAGACACCACTCTATAGCACGAGGTGAGCAAAAGAAGGATAGTCATTCTAACATGTCTGATATCTTCTTGCTTATCAAATGTGGTGCACAACACATTTATAAACAAGACTCTACTAGACATGGCCTGCAGACTCCCTAGGATACGACGTTGCTCTGATACTAAATTTGTCATGCCCCAAACTCAAGGGGTGCAACTGGCTCCTAATGCCAAAATGCAGGCCCGAGCCGACCATGTTGAACTATTTGATACTAGCACATCGCAGCCACACGCAATCAAGAAAACAAACAAGTATATATCGGCTTAAAACTAAGCCTTCGCCCGGCAACGCCCCTGTGAACTGATCTATAAAAGACATAGCTACTCCTAGGAGATCATATAAATAAATAGCCAACTAGCAAAGAAGTCCTAATTAGGCCGTCGAGGCGACCATGATATCTATACCAAAACTTAAAGCAGGTATATATCATGACAATACATCAAACAACTCACAAGCTTCAGCAAACCAACAAACAAGGCCACTATGGCCATAGCGTAGCTATACACCCTACACACTAGCTTGCAAGCCTTTAAGATTTGTAAAGATTGGTCCGATAGGGCACCAGCCTACCCATAAAGATATATATAACAAAAGTTAACAAACCTCCCAACTCTGGCAGCTCTGGAGCGAAGGGGCTAGCCAATCGGATAGAACTCAATCCTGTTGCTGAGGAGGTATACTGGGTCGTCTGTCGGGACTTGCATGCATGAATGCAGCGCCTCCAAGGCAATGGAGCGTTAGTACAAATAATGTACAGAGTTTGAAAGGCTATAGACTAAGTGAGGAAGTATCATAATATACAAAAAGCGATCATGTAAGGAAATCAAAATTTTAGATAAGCATGCTAACCCACTACTAAATCTAAAAAATACAAAAATGATCAAACATCAACCTAACCAAACCCCATAAGCTCGGAAGGTACAAACAACATACCACCTACCTAGGCCCCCATAAGCCCAGAAGGTGCCAAGTCAATCTACATATCCCTATCGGTAGCCCCTTGTCTTTGTAAGAAGTCACATAGCCCTTTTTTGCAACGATATAGTCCCTTCGACAGTAAATAGCCCTCTTAGGTAACATCATAGCTCTGTGGGCAGCATATATCCCTCTTTTGCATCAGCATAGCCCTATAGACAACACATAACACTTTTTGGTATTCAATTTGCCCCGTAGGTAACACATAATACTCTTTGGCATCAATATAGCCCCGTGGGCAACACATAGCCCTCTTTGGAAGTAACATAGTCCTATTAGACAACATCATAGCCCCTATAGGAAGTTTATCGCTCAACAGCTAACCACAATATCCCCAAGGGCGACAACAAACAATTGAATAGGATAAAGGCGAGCAATTTAGCTATAAACAACATATATGAATAATGTCTAAGTCGTTCCTAACTTAGGGTCATTCTTAACAGATTATGAGTCCCTAAAATGAGGATTTATAACCACTCAATCAGCCAACCACTCACAATTACATCTACAAGATCACAAACAATAAATACCTCTAAGGAAACATGTCGAACGAAGGGAATAGCCTTAACATACCTCTTCAATGAACGCTCAAAAGTCCGTAGCTCCTTCATGAAAGTTGTTCCTTATGTCTTAAGCTTCACAAACACTATATATGCATAGCTGGTACACACCTATAAACAGTTCATAATTAATCTTAAATCGGCAAATTTTCCATATTGCCCCAACTTGTCGAAACGTCCGTAGAAATTCATAAAAACAATCATAAAAGAGTCCCGAGATGATTACCTTAGTTAACCAATTTTAAACCATGAAGAAACACCAATAACTACAAATTTATATCTTCAAAAACCAGCTCCAAACACAGCTAATTGAAGGGAAAAACGATTGCCACGTGTAGAGATCACGTTTCTATGCACGGGTGTAATGTTTAATGGTAGAAATCGTCAAAAACTAACCTTCATCTTTCAAGAACTCCATAGGATCCCTCTATTAAGCTTTCTCTCTGACTTGAAAGTGAAAAGAAATGTTTTCATGGCTTAAAACATTGAGTAAGCCGGGATACCACATTTTTTACACAACCCGGATTCTACCCCGGTAGTCCGTAGTAAAACCCTCATAACTTTTTACTCTGATGTCTGTTGGATACGGGGTTTTATGCGTTGCAAACTAGACTCGTAGGCCTTTGATTTAATGGGTGATAGGCCTTCTAAATCTTTATATATTTTGAGAAAATATACAAGACATTTGACCCAAATTTCAGAGAAATCTTTAAAAAGGAACTTACGATAACTTTCGCCAACTTTTATTTTGCCACTTACCTAAATTCAAAACTTGAGATACAACCATTGAACAGTTAAAATATGACATACCACATCATTCTTAATTTATTATCCACCCTCCTTGTCTTTCTACGAAGATACGAGTTAATTTAGATGTTTTGAAAAGTCAGGGTGTTACATTTTGAAATCTTGGATCAATCTTTCAATCCTGACTTGAGTTTGTTCAATTGTAATCTTGATGGAATTGAGGAACAACCAAGCTCAATTTTTGAGAATTTTTACTTTCAAAATTATGAATAAATAATAATAATAATAATAATTAAAAAGTCAAAATTTAAATAATGTTCTGTGTGGCACTGATGTGGCAATCATGTGAAGTTGATGTATTGATGGCATGGCACATGTGGAATGCACTTGCCATTTTGAGACTTATATTATAATTTTAGGGTAATATTAAATTCACTTGAAAAGAGATCAAGGGGTTAATAATTATCCCTAAAATTAAAGGGCTAAAGTAATCTTTGTTACTAAGTTTTTTTTTGGGGGGGGGGGGGGGGGGGGGGTGGGCTTTTATGTGTTTTTTCTTTCATCATCACCCTTGCTCTCTGCACTTCAGATATGGTTGATTCAGTGAAGGATCAAGAAAAGTCTCGTGAAACACTAAAACAATCAAGTGACAGAACACAACGGAATAACAACACAGGAAGAAGGGCATGTCTATCCTCCTAACCAACAGTCGGCAACACATCTGACGGAACATGGACAATGGACCAAATAACTCTAACAAAATCTTTAACTCTTCAACAAAAATTCATTTCCAATAATTAATTACTAATTGAGTTTCAAATGGGTTTATGTCACTTTGTTTTGGCGAAGCTGTAGAGGTTTATGGATAGAGGTGTTGGGTTGTTGCGACGATGGATAGATGATTTTTGACACCATGAGAATAAGAAAATAACTCCACTATAAGAATTTAAAAGGAATGATGGTATTTATGAAAAGACATTTTCAACCACGGTTCCATAAACGAGGAAGTGGGGAGTTATATTATACTATATACGTTCACTTTTACTTGTCACTTATTTTTAAAATATATTTTCATTTTTAATTGTCACTTTTGACATATCAAGAAAAGACAAATATTTTTTTCCTTGTTTTACCCTTAACATTAAATATTTTTCTCCAAATCATCTTCCAAGAGTTAATACTAAACATCAATTAATAGGAGTAATATGGTAGAATACATATATAAATAATTATATTCTTAATGGGTGTGTCAAGTCGAACAGTGACAACTAAATATGACCGGGCAGAGTCTTTTGATATATATATATATATAACATCACGCAAATTGAAAGAACTAGAAAGAGCCAGAATTAGAAAGAGTAATTTTTGAATATATTAAAAATCTGCAAAATTGGTTAAGTTAAGTTTGAGTTTTTGGTCAACTTCAAACGACCATAATTCCTAGCTCAGGATGAGTTAGGCTTGTTTCCAGATATTGTAGGAAAGATATTGGAATAATATTTCCAACGCCACCAAGTTCGCATATTTTCGAGTTCGTATGAGTGAGATATCCCCTTTGGAAGTTGGGTTGTTCGAGTAAGGAAAGTCCAATCCGGATTTTGGAAGGGTAGTTTGGTGTTTTCCTTATCCAACTTAATTAATTCGTTTTTATGTGTTTAATTGGGGTAAATTCATATTTTAGTCAGTTTAGAAAAGTGAACTTCACGCTAGGGCTTAGAGAAAGGAGAAAAGAGGAGAAAGGAGAAGAGGAATCATGAATCGTCAAGAACGTTCGAATTTAACTTGTGTATTTCATCAAGGGGTGATCCCTACGAGGTATGTGAAATCACATAGCGATGGGTTAGTTCACTAACGCGCCAATCATGATTCAATTCAGCAAACATTATTAGATTTTAAAGTAAATTCTTTGAATTCTTGATGAAATTCATTTGAATCATTGTAGGTTGTGTTGTTGGAGTTTTCTTTAGATTGATTCATGTTTTTAGTTGTGTTATCGAGTAGAATCTGATGTATATTGAAGGTATAAACGATTCTAAGTGTTTGGGTAAAGAACCCATTGAGTTTAGAGGATTTAGAGATGAAAAACGAAGAAGTTAAAGTCTAGCAGGTTTTGGCACGCAGGACCGCGTCACGGACTTGCTCCCCCAGTGAACGAAAAGAAGCTTCGCGTCGCGGTTAGGACACGGACTCGTCTATCTCAAAATTTAATTTCACAATCAAATATTTAAATGAAACTCAGCGTCGCGGACTTGTTCAAAGACAGTGATTTCTTAATCTGTACTCATGTTTAGCTATCTAAAAACACTTCTAAACATCATGAAATCTTTCCCATCACAAATCATAGTCCTTGAATCCATAATTCAATTCAAGGGAAGTTAAGAGTCAAGTCAAGTGAAGTTAAGAGTCAAGTCAAGAGAAATTTATAATGTTTTCAAAAGTCTTTTACAAAAATTTTAACTTTGTTTAAAGACTTAAAGTTCAAGTGAAGTAAAGAGTAAAGATTGAAGTTCATTTCTTTAAAGAGGTATATGGGGACTATGTATTTCCTAAGAGTTTAAAAATGTTTTCACATTTGAAAGAGAAAGGTAACATCAATTCCAATCGATCTTTTAAGCTAAGTTTTGAGTAATTATCTCAAACCAAAGAAACAAGTTTGTTTGAAAAAAACATATGAGCTACTCATATTTTAGGAGTACTATTGAGCACCAATATGGAGATGCGAGTTCATATTAACTCAAGTCTCCAGAAACCATTTAGCCATAATGGATAGACTAGTGGATCCACTTAGTTAAGCGTTCTATATGACGGCAAAGTATAGGAAAGTTCTAGCAGCGTGGCCAAGACGATGTATCACCAATTAGGCTCATAGTGGTGGTTGTCGGTTAGAGAATCTCCCAAAGAAATTATATTACTTTATTATATGAGTAAAGTTGAGTTGTTATTTCATTTCCTTTAACAAACTAAGTTGTTTTCCACTGTTTTACAAGCTTTCTATATATTGCATGTGTTTTATTACTTTATATTGAGTTAAGTTATTCAGGAGTTGAGTAAACCCAAGTTAAGTGTTTCTTTCAGATGGTTTTCAAGCTTAAGTTATTATTAGCATTCCAACTCTCATACTCGTACATTCAATATACTAATGCCAGTTGGCGTACATCTTATTATCATGCAGACGCAGGTAACCAGGATCAGCATCCAGTGCCTCGTTGTTTCAGTTTTGCACTAAGAGTCAGGTTGTGAACCTTCTTGCATTCCGGAGGACTCTTTTTACTTTGCTTTTAGAATTTCATTGTTAGGATGGTCAGGGAGTCTTGTCCCGACATCCCTCTTTGTTTTAGAGGCTTCATAGACAGTCAGACAGTTAGTAGTTCAGTTGTCTTTACATTATCATTTCATATGTTAAGACTTGAGTTGCCATTTTAGCCAAGTTGAATGTTGACTTTTAAACATTCTAAGTTATTTTATTTAAGATTTGAGTAAGTGCATTTGATCATTGTAATAATGCTTAGAGTCTTTCGTTGAGTAAGTAAGTCAAGCCAAGGGTTCGCTTGGGACCACCAATGGTTCTCGAGTGGCAGCCACGTCCGGGGTGTAGGGTCGGGGCGTGACAATCTTTGTATCAGAGCACAGAGTTCAAGAGTCCTAGGGAGTCTATGAAGTCGTGTCTGTAGAGTCCTAGTTATTGGTGTGAAGCGTGCCACATCTATAATTAGGAGGCTGCAACAATTAGGATTTCCTTCACTTTTTTTATACTAACTTCGTGCGATAGAGTTAATCTCTATAAAGTTTCTTTCTAGTCATGCTTAGGCGTAACCAATTATAAGTTGGACTAATTTGAGAGTGCTTTCATGGGGCGTTTCTTCCCCCGTGAGCTAAGAGAATCAAAGAGATGGTTGCCGACATGATGAGCATGATGAGTTTATTCGTTGTTGGGTTGCCTTGTCTGTCAGATAAGGAAAGTAAGGCAACCATGCTAATAGGTGATGTGGGCATAGCAAGGTTAATGATCCATGTGCAACAACTTGAGGAGGACAAGCTGAGGGATAGAGAATGTTTTAAGAATAAGAAGGCTAAGGCATCAGGGAATTAATCTAGACAACAAAAGAGTAATGTGAACCAGTCTTCTTTCCAACATAAGCAGAAAGGACATGTTCCATCATCTTCTAGTGCACTTGCACCAAGGAACAATTGTGAGTACAATAGTCAAAATTCGTAGAACTTCAGAGCTAGACCTACGCATTCGCAAGGTAGTAAAGCACAAGGGGGTACTAAGACTCTTGCATGTGCTAAGTGTGGTAGGAGCCACTCAGAGGTGTGTCGTGATTCTTTTAATAGTTGCTTCAAGTTTGGCCAGAACGGTCATCTTATGCAGGAGTGTCCAAAGAGCAGACAGAGTAATGGTAATGGGGGCAATAGAGCCCAGTCTTCTTCAGTTGCTCCACCAGATAGAGTTGCATCTAGATAAGCTACTTCAAGGGCAGGATTCGCCAGATGTTTTAACTGGTATGATCCAAGTCTTCATTTTGATGTTCTTCCTGAGCAACTTCTTAAGCCCTTCAGTGTTTCTACACCTAATGGTGAGTCTATTCTAGCAGAAAGAGTCTATCGTGATAGTTCTGTTTCCGTCAATCACAAGAGTACCATGGCTGACTTAATTGAGTTATATATGGTAGATTTTGATGTCATTTTAGGTATGGACTGGCTTTATGCCTGTTATGCATCAATATATTGTAGAACTTGAGTAGTCAAGTTCCAGTTTTCAGTGAACCAATCTTAGAGTTGAAGAGCAGTTCAGCAATGCCTAAGGGTCATTTTGTGTCATACCTTAAGGCAATAAAGTTAGTTTCCAAGGAGTGTGTCTATCACTTAGTCCGAGTTAATGACTTTAGTATTGAGATACCTCCTTTTCAGTCAGTTCCAGTAGTAAAAGAGTTCCCGGAAGTCTTTCCTGATGATTTTCCCGGAGTACCTCCTAAGAGAAAATAGACTTCGGTATACACGTTCTTCCAGATACTCATCCTATATCTATTCCGCCATATAGAATGACTCTGGCAGAGTTGAAATAGCTTAAAGAACAGTTGAAAGACCTCTTTGATAAGGGCTTTATTCGACCAAGTGTCTCACCTTGGGGCCCTCCGATCTTAATTGTGAGGAAGAAGGATGCTTCCCTTAGGATGTGTATAGATTACCGTCAGTTGAACAAGGTTACCATCAAAGAATAAATATCCTCTATCGAGAATTGATGATCTTTTTTATCAACTTCAGGGTGCTACTTGTTTCTCTAAGATAGACCTCAGATCAGGCTACCATCAGTTGAGGGTAAGGGAATGTGATATTCCAAAGATAGCATTGAGGACCCGTTATGGTCATTATGAGTTCTTAGTTATGCCCTTTGGTTTGACCGATTCGCCGGCAACATTCATGGACCTTAGGAATAGAGTTTTCAAACCTTATTTAGATATGTTTGTTATCATCTTCATTGATGACATACTAATCTATTCAAGGAATGAAGAAAATCATGCTAGTCATCTTAGAATGGTTCTCCAGACTCTAAAAGATAGAGAGTTGTATGCCAAGTTCTCTAAGTGTGAGTTTTGGCTTGAGTTTGTGGCATTCTTAGGCCACATTGAGTCTAGAGAGAGTATTAAAGTTAATACTCAGAAAATAGAGGCAGTGCAGAATTGTCCTAGACCCACATCTCCAACTGACATTAGGAGTTTCTTGAGTTTGGCTGGCTATCATAGAAGGTTTGTCGAGGGATTTTTATCTATTTCATCTTATTTGACCAAGTTGTCTCAGAAAACAGTGAAGTTCTAATGGTTTGAAGCTTGTGAGAAAAGCTTTCGAGAATTGAAAAAGAGGTTGACTACTGCCCCAGTATTGACCTTACCAGAAGGTACACAAGGCTTTGTGGCTATTATGATGCGTCTAGAGTTGGTTTGGGTTGAGTTTTAATGCAGAATGGCAAGTTATAGTTTATGCCTCCAGACAGTTGAAAGTTCATGAGAAGAACTACCCAACCCATGATCTAGAGTTGGCTACCATAGTAGTTGCTTTGAATATGGCGCCATTATCTTTATGGTGTTCATGTGGATGTGTTCACCAATCATAAGAGTCTTCAGTATGTGTTTAGTCAGAAAGAGCTTCATCTCAGACAGAGGAGGTGGTTAGAATTACTCAAGGATTATGACATGAGTATTCTTTATCACCCAGATAAGGCTAATGTTGTTGTTGATGCCTTAAGCAGGTTGTCTATGGGTAGTACCACCCATTTTGATGAAGATAAGAAAGAGTTACCAAAAGATGTGCATAGACTTGCACGATTAGGAGTTCGATTAATGGATTCCACAAAAGGAGGAGTAGTGGGGATGAATGGAGCTGAATCATCATTAGTGTCAGAAGTAAAACAGAAGCAAGACCAAGATCATTTACTGCTTGAATTAAAGGCAAGTGTTCATAAGAAACGAGTGATGGCTTTTGAACAAGGGGGAGATAGTGTTTTAAGGTATCAATGTGGATTGTGTGATTGATTTCAAGGGTAATTGGGATGATCACCTACCTCTCATTGAGTTGATTACAACAATAGGTACCATTCTAGCATCAAGATGGCTCCTTACGAAGCTCTCTATGGGAGAAGATGCAGATCTCCTATTGGATGGTTTGAAGTTGGTGAAGCTGGGTTAATAGGACCAGACTTAGTTCATCAAGCTATGGAGAAAGTAAAAGTTATTCAAGAGAGATTGATAACAGCACAGAGTCGTCAGAAATCCTACACTAATAGTAGGAGGAGGGAGTTAGAGTTTGAATTAGATGATTGAGTTTACTTGAAAGTTTCACCCATGAAGGGTGTTATGAGATTTGGTAAGAAGGGGAAGCTTAGTCCTTGTTATATTGGCCTTACAGAACATCCAAGAGGATTGGGAATGTAGCTTATGAGTTAGAGTTACCACAAGAATTAGCAGCAGTTCATCCGGTGTTCCATATCTCCACGTTGGAAAAGTGTATAGGCAATCCTTCAATGATCATACCAACTAAATATATTGGAATCAAGGGTAGCTTATCTCACGAGGAGATTCCACTTCAGATTCTAGATCGCCAAGTTCACAAGTTGAGAACAAAAGAGGTAGCATCAGTCAAAGTTCTTTGGAGGAACCTGTTTGTTGAGGAAGCTACTTGGAAGCTGAAGAAGATATGAAGAAGAGATATCCACATCTCTTCGAATCCGGAGAAGTTCCAAATTAAGGTACTAATCCTTTTCTTGGCTTTTATTTATAAGATTAGCATGTTGTAAATGCATTGCTTGTTGGGTGTTTGAGCTGAATGTTAATGTTACACCCTTAGCCTTCTAAGAGTAATCTCATTCGGGGATGAATGTTCCCAAGGGAGAAATAATGTAACATCTCGCAAATTGAAAGAACTAGAAAGAGCCAGAATTAGAAAGAGTGATTTTTGGAAATAATAAAAATCTGGAAAATTGGTTAAGTTAAGTTTGAGTTTTTGGTCAACATCAAACGACCATAACTCCTAGAAAGATGATTTAGGTGTGTTTCCATATATCCTAGGAAATATCTTGGAATAATCTTTCCAATGGAGCCGAGTTCGCGTGTTTTTGAGTTTGTATGAGTTAGATATGCCTTTTGGAAGTTGGGTTGTTCGAATAAGGAAAGTCCAATACGGATTTTTGAAGGGTAGTTTGGTCTTTTCCTTACCCAACTTAATTAATTCCTTTTTAGGAGTTTAATTGGGGTAAATTCAGATTTTAATCAGTTTAGAAAATTGAACTTCACGCTAGGTCTTGGAGAAGGGAGGGAAGAGGAGAAAGGAGAAAGGAGAAAGGAGAAGAGGAATCAAGAATTGTCAAGAACGTTCGAATTTAGCTTGTGGATTTCATCAAGGGGTGATCCCTACGAAGTATGTGAGATCACATAGCGATGGGTTAGTTCACCCACGCACCAATCATGATTCAATTCAGCAAAGTTTATTAGATTCGAAAGTAAATTCTTTGAATTCTTGAGGAAGTTCGTTTGAATCCTTATGGGTTGTGTTGTTGGAGTTTTCTTGAGATTGATTCATGTTTTTAGTTGTCTTATTGAGTAGAATCTGATGTATATTCAAGGTATAAATTATACTAAGTGTTTGGGGAAAGAACCAATTGAGTTAAGAGGATTTAGAGATGAAAAACGAAGAAGGAAAAGTCGAGCAGGTTTTGGCACGCAAGTCCACGTCGCAGACTTGCTCCTCCAGTGAATAAATATCAGCTCCGCGTCGCGGTTAGGATGAGACTCCTCTGTCTCAAAATTTAATTTCGCGATCAAATATTTAAATAAAACTCAGCGTCGCGGACTTGTTCCAAGACGGTGATTTCTTGACCTTTTCTCATGTTTAGCTATCTAAAAATACTCCTAAACATCGTGAGATCTTTCCTATCACAAATCACAGTCCTTGAATCCATAATTAAATTCAAGGAAAGTTAAGAGTAAAGTTAAGAGAAATTTATAAAGTTTTTAAAAGTCTTTTACTAACATTTTAACTTTGTTTCAAGACTTAAAGTTCAAGTTGAGTAAAGAGTAAAAAGTAAAGACTGAACTTCATTTCTTCAAAGAAGTGTATGGGGACTATGTATTCCCGAAGAGTTTAAAAATGTTTTCACATTTAAACAAGAAAGGGAACATCGATTCCAAGAGAGCTTTTAAGCTAAGTTTTGAGTAATTATCTCAAACCAAAGAAAGACATTTATTTTTAAAAAAGTATATGAGCTAAGTATATTTTGGGAGTAGTATTGAGCACCGATATGGGGATGCAAGTTCATATTAACTCAAGTCTCCATAAACCATGTAGTCAATATGGGTAGTAAAGTATCATACTATTTAGATGACTCCTTAAGATGCTTTTAGCATAGACTAGTGGATTCACTTAGTTAAGGGTTCTATATGATGGCAAAGTATAGGACAGTTCTGGTAGCGTGGGCAAGATGTTGTATCACTACTTAGGCTTATAGTGGTGGTTGTCGGTTTGAGAATCTCCCACAAAAATTATATTACTTTATTATATGAGTAAAGTTGAGTTGTTATTACATTTCCTTTAACAAACTAAGTTGCTTTCCACTGTTTTACAAGCTTTCTATATATTGCATGTGTTTTATTGCTTTATCTTGAGTTTAGTTATTCAGGAGTTGAGTAAAGCCAAGGTAAGTGTTTCTTTCAGATTGTTTTCAAGCTTAAGTTATGTTTAGCATTCCAACTCGCATACTCATACATTCAATGTACTGATGCCAGTTGATCTACATCTTATTATGATGTAGACGCAGGTAACCAGGATCAGCATCTAGGGTCTCGTTGATCCAGTTGAGCACTCAGAGTCAGTTGGTGAGCCTCCTTCCATTCCAAAGGACTCCTTTTACTTTGCTTTCAGTATTTCATTGTTAGGATGGTCAGGGGACTTGTCCCGACATCCCTCTTTGTTATAGAGGTTTCATAGACAGTTAGTAGTTCAGTTGTCTTTACATTATCATTTCATATGTTAAGACTTGAATTACCATTTTGGCCAAGTTGAATGTTGACTATTAAACATTCTAAGTTATTTTATTTAACATTTGAGTAAGTGCATTTGATCATTGTAATAATGTTAGAGTCTTCCACTGGGTAAGTAAGTCAGGCCAAGGGTTCGCTTGGGGCCAATAATGGTTCTCGAGTGTCAGTCACGTCCGGGGTGTAGGTTCGGGGAGTGACAATATATATATATATTGATTAAAAAATATATTTAATTATTATTAAACTTAAATTTGTAAAGAAGTAGCTAATTATACACATTGGGAAGAAACTACAATATATTTATTTATTATTGAACTTAAATTCGGAAAGCAGTAGCTAATAATACACGTTGGGTTAGGGAGAAACCATAGAAATAAATTTAGCGGTTGAAATATAATTATCTAAATTTTCATAATTTAATAATTTTATTTTTAAATTTATGCCACTTTTTTTGTAAAAAAAATTATCATGTGGTAGAGCAATCAAGATGAGTGTATTAAGCAAAACTTTATGAGAACCTTATTTTTTTCTGATAGATGATTCTAATTCTTAAAGACGCTAATATCAGCATAAAAATCTATGAATATTGGAAGAACTATAAAAGCAAAAAATCAAATTTATCCATCAATCACTACCTTAACATATGTCATCCCCCAGCTCCTCAATTCTCATGTTGCTTTTAAGTATGCCATATTTATGAGCTATCTTGAGAAATAATATTTCATATATAAATTAGTAACATTTAACTTAAAATCTCTATACCTACTTAGAAAGATATAAATGATTATTCCAACCTTTTCTTATGAGATTAAGATTCTCCGCATATGTATAAATGACACAGTTAAACTAAAACAATCAAAAAAAAATAAAAAAAGATTATTTCAATAGGATATTTCATTTACTTTTTTCTGATGAATCTGTCAATGTTCCTTTATTAATTTTCCCTTATCATCTTCATTAATTACAGTTCTGACCAACTCTTCCAAGTTAGGTTCGTCATCAATAATTTTTCTCTCTTTCTTCTTAGTGTTTGAAGAAAGAAAATCAGCACATGAAATTTGGAATGCGAGGAGATGTCATTGCATAAAAATGATACATTTAATTTGTGTATCATTTCTATGTAATGACATCTCCTTGCATAGTACCAAATCTTATATGATGATTCACTTTCTTTAGTCATTAGAAAGAAAGGGAGAGGAAAGTTAATCTTATACCACAAAGAAAAAGATCAAAGAGCACATTTGAGATTGAAAAAATAAGATAGATCAAAGCAAGAGTATTCTTACAAAATTTTAAAATATTGCTGCTGAAACAAAAATTACATAATTGTTGGAACAATTGAACTCAAAAACTTTACCATTTTCAAAGTATTTTAGATGCACTCCTCCAACAACGAATAAGAGCAATTGAGCTCTACCAATGCTAAAATCTTTTCCCTCAAAAATCAAATTAAAAAATGTACATAAACTAATTAGAACATATTATGAGAATCTAAAAAAAGTTAAAAAGAGAAAATTTCACTCTCCACCTGAAAAGTCAATTATGGGAAATACCGCCAAACAGAGCACCAAAAAAATTGAAGGTCAAAAATAAATAAATAAATAAGTAAATAAATAAATCTCATTAAGGTAGATTTACTAACTTCTAAATCATCCCTAACATTAACAACAACAACAAAAAATTCAAAATCATCACTGATATCATTTGTTTAAAATGAGTAAATAAACGAAAAAAGTGTTTTCCTTTTTCTTGTTTTAAAACATTTAAACGAGAAAGTTCATATGATTTAACAATAAAAAACAAGTTCAGGTAGTTATAAGTAGATCATGCATTTGTTAGAAATGGAAGACGATCGCAAGTGAATTCGACGTGATGAATTCTGACGAAATCGATGAACAAATAAAATCGATAGAGTTTTTTTTAAGCAATTTACCTCAATTGTAGCTCACCGGTGAATTCTCTGAGATGAATTCTGGCGAAATCAGTTTGAGAGTGTTTCTAGTTGGAGAGTCTACAAAATGTTTTATGTTATGTCGAGCTGGATTAACTTTTTTCAAAATTGAGATTTCATAATTTAATAGTAATTTATTGGGATCTGCTAAAATGGAAAAAAATGTAAAAATATTTAATTTTTAAACTTTCTAGTCAAAGATTAGTTAATAATATATTATCCATATATATGGTTGTTTTATCCTAAACTACTTGTTCACACTTATTTTGAGAATTTCAATTTTTCTCTACTAATAGTTTTAAGATTTATTAAATAATTTTTTTTTCAAATATACCAACATTATCCTAAATTGCTTGTTCACACTGTTTGAGAATTTAAATTTTATTTATGGAGAGTGTGGAAAGTGTTAACATGGTCAGCAATATCACTACTAAAAGACTGCCACAAAGAGATGGAAAAAAGCGATGGACTGCGTTGCTATATTGTCTAAAAGCGATGGAAAAGCGACATAGTCAATCTCGTCACTTTTTGGTTCGACGCTTTTCCAAAAGCGACGGACCGCGTCGCTTTTGATTATTTTTTAAAAAATTATTTTTTTGAAGAATGTGATGCCGTCCGTCGCTTTTTTTATCTTTATTTTTTTTATTTTAAAAAAAGACACGAAGTCCGTCACTTTGATTAATTTTTAATTTCTTTAAAATCTTGAAAAGCGACGGACAATGAGACACCGTCCGTCGCTTTTTTGGAAATAAAATTTTGAAAGATCCAAAAAACCAACGAACTAAAGGACCCTATCCGTTGCTTTTCTGGGTTTTAAAAAATAAAATCCAAAAAAGCGATGGACAAAACCACCCTTTCCGTCGCTTTTTCTTCAATTTTTTTGACAACAAAAACTGGCTTACCCACTTGCAAGCAATTCAATTCAATTCAATTCATCCCCAATCAAACACAAAAAATTATAAAGAAGCTACACAAAATATAAAACAACAAACTTAAATAAACTTTCAAAAATATCTAAATCACAATTTAAAGACTTATAAAGTCTTTCAAAATTCATCTCAAAATTAAAAATAGTTCATAAAGACTATATTTTATCAAGATTTCTAAAGTTAAACCTAATAATTAGTTCATAAATTTAAATCAAGATTTCTAAAGTTCACAACCTAAAGTTTAAAATCCTACAATAATTCAAGATATCTAAAGTTCACAACTTAAAGTTCTAAACTTCCACAATAATTCAAGATTTCTAAAGTTCACAACCTAAAGTTCTAAAATCCTGCAATAATTCAAAATTTCTAAAGTTCACAACCTAAATCTCTAAAATCCTACAAAAATTCAACTTCTCTAAAATTCACAACTTAAAGTTCTAAAATTCTACAATAATTCAAGACTTCTAACGTTTCACAACCTAAAGTTCCTAAAATAATTAAGTTCTCTAAAGTTCACAACTTAATGTTCTAAAATCCTACAATAATTCAAGATTTCTAACGCTCACAACCTTATAAAGTTCTAAAATCCTACAAAAATTCAAGTTCACAACTTAAAGTTCTAAAATCCTACAATAATTCAAAATTTCTACAGTTCACAATTTAAAGTTCTAAAATCCTACAATAATTCAAGTTCTCTAAAGTTTACAACTTAAAGTTCTAAAATCCTACAAAGATTCAAGTTCTCTAAAATTCACAACTTAAAGTTCTAAATTTTACAATAATTCAAGATTTCTAACGTTTCATAACCTAAAGTTCCTACAAAAATTCAAGTTCTCTAAAGTTCACAACTTAAAAGTTCTAAAATTCTACAAAAATTCAAGTTCTCTAAAGTTCACAACTTAAAGTTCTAAAATCCTACAATAATTCAAGATTAATAACGCTCACAACCTTATAAAGTTTAAATCCAACAAAAATTCAGGTTCTCTATAGTTCACAACTTTATGTTCTAAAATCCTACAATAATTCAAGATTTCTAAAGTTCACAACATAAAGTTCTAAAATCCTACAATAATTCAAGTTCTCTAAAGTTCACAACTTAAAGTTCTAAAATCCTACAAAAAATTAAGTTCTCTAAAATTCCCAACTTAAAGTTCTAATATTCTACAATAATTCAAGATTTCTAACATTGCACAACCTAAAGTTCTAAACTACTACAAAAATTCAAGTTCTCTAAAGTTCACAACTTAAAGTTCTAAAATCCTACAATAATTCAAGATTTATAACGTTCACAACCTTATAAAGTTCTAAAATCCTACAAAAATTCAATTTCTCTAAAGTTCACAACTTTAAGTTTTAAAATCCTACAATAATTCAAGATTTCTAAAGTTCACAACCTAAAGTTCTAAAATCCTACAATAATTCAAGATTTCTAAAGTTCACAACCTAATTAAAGTTCTAAAATCCTACAAAAATTCAAGTTCTACTTAAATTCAATAATTCATATCCAATTTCTAAAATTAGTTATATATAAACTTCTAATCCAAGAATTAATTAGTTATATTCAAGTTCCAAGTTCAAGTTAAACTTCAAGTTCTAAATTCAAGTTCATAGCTAGTTATATATAAACTTCTAATCCAACAATTAGTTATATATTCAAGTTCTAATTCAAGAAAACCTCATCGATCAATATATATTTATGACATTCAAACATTCATCACTATATAGTCATGACATTCAAACATTCATCATATACACTTCAATTACTAATTTCTAACTTCAAAGTAACACTTTACTAACTAACAATATATCAAACAATTTTTTAAAAAAAATCTCAATTCACAGTCAAATTACATATTCTCAAGTTCAAACTACTTCTAAAATCAAAAAACCCTAATTCATTCACTAATCACAATACCCAATTTAAAAATGCTCAATTTAAAAGAAACCCTAAAATAAAAAATCTCCACTTGTCTACCTAACTAATTAACATAATCAAATGAAATTAACAATAACACAACCCAACAAACTAAAGAAATTATATACTAACTAACAATCAACTATAATCACTAGAATTGAAAAAACCTAAAATTAAACAACAACCTTAACAAAGAGGAGAGGCAGCAACGGGCGGTGACGGACGACGACTAGCAGCGACGGGCAAGGGCAACGGTGACGGCGGTGGAGGCGGCAGCCGGTGGAGGGAGATCGATAGAGACAAGGGAGAGAATAAAAGTGAAGAGGAGAAGAGAGAAGAGAGAGAAGAAAATAAGAAAATCCCAATCTAGGTCAAAGATATTTTAAGAGAAGCGACATACATCGTCTCTTTGTCCGTCGCTTTTATAAATATATTTGACCAAAAAACCGACGGACTAAGAGACGCTGTCCGTCGCTTTTTTTAAATGTGTAATGACCCTAAAGGTCATTTTTGGAAATTTTCATAAAATGACCGTTTTACCCCTCCCAATAGTTGCCCCGAGTCCTACTTGTTGTATTTTCGAAGTTGGTTTTAAGGAAAATTGATGAAAAGTTGAGTTTTTGGAAAGTTGAGTTTTTAAGAGTTAAAGTTTGGTTAAAAGTGCTATTGCGAGTCATTTGGAGTTTCGAGACTCGAATCAGATTTTCGTCAATTCCAGCAGTTTTAGAATGTCAAAGCGGGTCTATGAGAATTTATGAAGTCGAATTTGGAGTTAAAACGAAGATTTGAGGTCCTAAGTTGCAAAAATTGTGAAATTTTGATCAAGAGTTGACTTTGGTCAACAAACGAGGTTCCGGTGCTCGAAATGGAATTCCGAGGGCACCGTTGGATTCAGCGGGTGATTCTAACTCTAGAATGAGTCTTGGTTGAATTTTTAGAGGCCCCGAGTGCATTTCGAGTTTTTGAGCCTAAAGTTAGTTTCTTGACGCCTTATCGGATACCGGGTCAAGGAGACCTCGAATTCAAATTCCGACGATTTCATTGAGTCCGAAATGTCATTTTCAAGCTAGTAGCATATTTGGTTTGTGTTCGGGAAGTGCCAAATGAGTTTTGGGTGAGCTTTTAAGCTTCTTGGATGCTTTGACACTATTTCAGCAAATTGTGGCAACTAAAGGGTTCATTATTAGTTTTAAAGGTCGAAAAATTATTACAAAGGTTCTGAAATTTTGAGCATGAATTATAGGACTTATCTACAAATTTTGGTGCATTTTCGCTAACCCGAGATTGGACTTTTATCACAAATAAGAAATACTTGTTTACCGAGTAGAAATGATATTTGACTGGGCAAACGAGCATGAAATTGAGCTCCGATTGAACGAGCAGGTCCGTATCATTATTTAAGACATTTAAAAAAAAGAATCAGGTCATTTCACCATCGTATGAGGAAATTACGGCATTTTTAGTGAAAGATTAACTGCTGTTTTTCTGGTGCATAACAGCCATGT
This sequence comes from Solanum stenotomum, assembly GCF_019186545.1. NCBI lineage: Eukaryota > Viridiplantae > Streptophyta > Magnoliopsida > Solanales > Solanaceae > Solanum > Solanum stenotomum. The sequence goes on along the minus strand of NC_064283.1, from coordinate 49,591,980 downwards.
ACTGTTAGAAAAATCTCAGACTGTGTTCATTTGGTATTTTGAGCATATCGGGAGTTCTAGAGATCGGAATGGAGTGATTCTTACGGGTTTCTTCTTGAATTAATATGAGAGTTAGTATTCAATTCAATTTGACATTTTCTCATAATTTCTTTATCTGGTTTTTTTTCCTATCCGTAAATCTCTTGGGAAAAAATTGGGGTTTTATCGATTTGGACTCCCTTTTTGATGAAAAAGGTATATTTACGATCCTTATGCTATGGTTAAACTGATTTTAACATAAAATTATTGATTCATCGATTATTTTCATCATATTAACTGCATACAATTTGGACTTTCCCGGTAAAGTTAAAGTTTGATAAATTGAGAATTTCAAGGTCGATCTTAGCTCCGTTTTTGATGAAATTTTATATTTGAACTTATCTAAGCATGGGTAAGATGTTTTTCAAGAGATATTTCATTTTCGAGTCGGGGTTTCAGATCCGAATATTTTAGGCTTTTTCAAGAACGTGGATTTTCCTTCAAATTGAGTTTGTGAATTGATTTCAACTCCGTTTTCAAATTGGTTTTCACCATTAGCTTTGAAATACTTTAAGGATCATTTTACATCAAAAATTTCCAGATTTGGGTATCGTTTTCCGATATGAGACTGTTGGACCGTTTTGCCCTTTTTCCCTAAATTTCTTGATTTTTGTGTCATTGGACTCGAATTGTGATTGTGATTAATTGTTTGAATAGATTATCGTCATCCAGATTATACTCGAAAAGGAAAGGCTCAAGTCAAGTAACTTTTGGAGTTCGTTTTAAGGCAAGTGGCTTCTAAACTTTGTAAAACTCTTAGACTACGCATGCCTACTTTCCTAATTGTGTTGGGGAGTAATGGAGATTGAGGATGGGTTTTATTTGTTGATTGAAATTGTTGTACATGAAAGATGGGGAATAAAACGAGCTAAATATGTTATATGTGACTTGAATTTGTTGAATAAGTCATGTGATAACTGATATTGAGGGGATAGAAGAGCATGAGTAGGCTATGATTGATATAGACATTGATGTTGAGACAGATGATGTGTAATACTATGATGTGGTCGTGATATGGTTGTGATTGAGACATGTGATGTGTAATACTATGATGTGGTCGTGATATGGTTGTGATTGAGACAGGTGATGTGTAATACTATGATGTGGTCGTGATATGGTTGTGATTGAGACAGATGATGTGTAATACTATGATGGATCGTGATATGATTGTGATTGATGACATGTGCATAGTCATTATTCATCTCATGTGTGAACTATCTGTTGCATGAGTTCTGAGACACTGATATGAGGATGGATGGATATGAGACACAGTTGAGACTAGCTCCGGCTAGCGATTTGGATGCCGATAGGATCTGGTTCCGGCGGTGATACATGGTCCATGTATGGCCCCCATGGATTCTGATTTGAGTATTCAGCGCGGACTGATTACGTCAACAGATGTGTATCGTATGACAAACATGCATCACGACTACATGACATCGTTATTGCATTTTGCATCGCATTTGCCTTATCTTTGTCTGTGATGTGTGGATTGTATCGGTTTACCCTTCTTATGTGGAATTTGATCTACTTGCTCTTATTTTTTTATCTGAGGTTAATGAGGATATACTGTTGGTTCTTGCTGTTGAATATGATCTGTTTAGTATAGGTTGGTTGGTTTGCTGCTAGATTGAAGTTTCGGTGGTTCGGTTGGGATTGAAAAGAGTTGTTTGTAGCTGCTAGTTTAGTTTAGTATAGAGTTACTTGCGAGTAACTGTGGTTTTCGGTACTCACCCTTGCTTCTACACAATTGTGTAGGCTGACAGCTCTCTCTCAGATTCGGCTTAGTAGTTTCTTTAGCAAATTGAGCTTCGGGACATACTCGAGAGGTAGCGGTTCATTCCAGACGTGCCCTTGAGTTATCTTTACTTTCAGTTTTGTTCTATTCGAGAACTATACTCTGAGACTTGTATATTTTTATTCGAATTATGTATTTAGAGGTTTGTACATGTGACAACCAAATTCTAGGTAGTGTTGAATCTTAATTAAAGTCTTCCGCTTATTTATTATCTTTTATTCTCGTATTTCTACTTCTCTATCGTTGTGGTTGGGTTAGGCTGATGTGTCCGGTGGGAAATGGACACGTGTCATCACATCTGGATTTGGGGTGTGACAAAATGTTTGACCAATCATGTTAACCAAAAAGTGACGAACTTAAAGATGCTGTCTGTCGCTCCTTTAAAAAAATAATTAATTAATTAATTATTAATTATATATATATTTGGAGCAAAAATCCGCGAAAAAACCGACGGACTAGGAGATGTCGTCCGTCGATTTTTGAAAAATAATTAAAAAAATGATTATTTTTATTAAAAAGCGACGGACAATGTGGCAAATGGCGTCGCCTTTTGGAGCGACATCGTTCGCCGCTTTTTGGAGCGACATCGTTTGTCGTTTTTTTCCCGTAGTTTTTAAGAGGTTTTTTAGTATTGTATATATAGATGTACATACATCTCTCATTAATAATTAAACATGTATATACTAGTGGTAGTATACACTATTTATATAAGTATTACTACATTATATATACATGTTTATAATTACATCATTTTGTTGAAAAATATTTTTTGGTGCTTGTCGCTAATTTTGGACTATATTTTATGTAAATGAAAACATAGCAATATATAATCAACATGAATTATGGTGCAGTGGTGAGACCTTCACTCTTGATCAGAAGTCTCAAGTTTGAACCTAGGGTACAAAGAAATATTATTGGAAGTGTCACCCCGAAATGAGCCCTTTAGTGCGTGCGCGATCTGAATTAGTTGGGGGAGGGGGGTTCAATATGGGCTAAAAAAGATAATTTGACTATATTTTATGCAAATAACACTCAAGGCTTGACCAAGTCTAGAAATATGAATTCTCTATTAAAATTTAGTAACACAGCTTTGTTCCATCTCTTTGGAAATTAGGCTACCCTCAAATTCTTCCTAAATGTTTAAATCAACTTACGTATGCCTCAGCCAATTTTATGAGATACCTTCTGCCTAGTATTGTATTTCCTTTTATTTCATTTAGATCATATCAACAATTGGACAATGTCTACAAATTTAAACTATTCAATATTGTATAAAAATGAGAGAGTATTTACTATATATATGTTAATCAAATACAATTTTAATGTTTTTGAAGCTTCATTTACATAGGTTTGACAGAACTAAATCTTTATTACTATGTTTCCATAATATAAAGTTAAAAATCAAGAAATTGAATTGAGTAAGCAGATCAATTTTTACTCAATTTGGTACATCTCGACTATTCAATAGCATATCTTCCTCCACTCATTAACTATTTCACCAAATACTTTCACTTGCCACCAACACGGATATCGACTATCTTTTCCATCAATGTTTCATTAGATCTCTATGATTAGATCTAATGATATTTTGATCTATAATGTATAACTTATAGAGCTATAACCATACTATCAACAACTATCTGCCCTAGTCACTCATTTGTAGCCAAAACAATTAATATCACAAAAATTAGGAACTTCACAAAGAATAATGTTCAAAATCTAAAATACGAAGTTCATTTTATAAAAAAGAAAAAAAAAGAGCTTCAATTATCATATTTAGCGGTCACAAGTATGAAAATCTAATAAAAACACAACACCAACAGCTAGAGTCGTCAATAAAATAAAAAAAAACAGGTTTGTATTTGCAAAATAAGAGCACACCGTTTTAAGACCTATAATTAAAATTTGACTTTAGTTCACTGACTAATCTTTGAGCTTCTCCTTCCTTGACCATAAGCACAAGATCAATAAGCAGATCACAATGGTTTTGCCGCTTCATTTTTTGCAAGATGATATTCTTTAGCAGCCTGCCTCTCAAATTCCGAAGCACTTAGATACTTCTTCTTCTACATAAGACATAATGCCCCATTAGACATAGAGAAAATTCGCGAGAACAAATAGTAGAAGAGTAAAAGAAAATCTTGCCTCTGATAACTTGCAGTATACATAGGTTACCATCCCTTTAAGAACTCCTATAAGAGATTTTTGCACCATGAAAAAGCATACTTCGAACCAAAAATGTCGAAACCTCAAAGAAAAATTCAAGAATCAAAACTTACCTCCGATGACATTGAGCTATATTTCACGGGCACTCCATCAAGTAAACCACTTGACAATAAACTTTTTACATGGGTAGAAAAAGTGTTCTGCACTTTCTTCTTGGAGCCAATACCAATTTTCTTATCATGATTCATGGGGATTTTTCCCTTTCCAGAGTTGTCCCCCATCAAAATGACTTTGGTGTTGGATATGTTCATGAATGCATCTGTTGAAATTGGTTTATCACTTACTTACTGCACGACTTGTTTCTTATTAGAGAATAATCTCTTTCTGAAGCATCCATAGCACATTTCTTTTCAATCTCAACATAAGTCCCTCTACCCTTCTCTCCATCAGCTAGAGCATCAACGTCATTTAGCATCTTAGGGCCCTTATTCTCGAAAGACTGGAAAGATCATCAAACAGTTGTTGAAGAGTGGAAAAGAGATTATTAAAGTTATTCGAGTTTCACCAAAAATCTTTTCTGGGAGAAGGCATATATATAAATGCAGAAATGTTTCAGAGTTTATAGTTAAAAATAAACCTAAAATATCCTCTCTCTTTTTCCTGAGTTTCATATATCAACTATCAGGTTGTGTGTGAGTTTTCTACCTAAACTATCACCAACTATTTATCAAAACACACATCAAATATTAATTACACATTTTTTGTACCTGAAATCACCATCATTCAGGCAGTAAAATTGAATAATTAATAGTTGATGTGTGTTTCAATAATAGTTGGTGATAGTTCATACATGATAATCATACATATGATAGTTCAAGTTTGGAACACAAAAAAATGGGATACTTTAGATGTGTTTTTGACCCTTCACTGAAAATTTCATGTTATTTTGGAAAAAGTTTTCTACTTCAATTGTATATGGAGATACATATGCTTTCTATGGAGATAAAATTCTTCACCAAACATAGTGAAGAGAACATCTACTATATACTTCCTCCACATACAATAATGGTAGAGAAATCGATATGTGTATTGTAAGCAAAGCTTTCTGAGAACCTTATTTTTCTCTGAGAAATGACTCTGATTCTTAAAGACTCTAATATTAGCGTAAAAAATTAAGAATATTGGATGAACTATAAAAACAAAAATCAAATTTCTCCATCAATCACTACTTTAACATATGTTATTCCCCACCCCCTCAATTCTCATGCCGCTTTAAACATTGTCGCATTTATGAGCTATCTTGAGAAATAATATTTCATATGCAAGTTAGTAACATTTAACTTAAAACCTCTATACCTACTTAGAAAGTTATAAATGATTATATCAACCTTCTCTTATGAGATTAAGATTCTTCGCATATGTATAAATGACAAAGTTAAACCCAAACAATCAAAAAATAACTAAAAAAATATTATTTCATTAGGATATTTCATTTACTTTTTTATGATGAATTAGCCATTGTTCCTTTATTAATTTTTCCTTATCATCTTCATGAATTACGGTTTTGACCAACTCTTCTAAGTTAGGTTCATCACCAATAATCTTTCTCTCTTTCTTCTTAGTGTCTGAAGAAAGAAAATCATCACATGAAATTCGGAATGCGAGGAGATGTCATTGCATAAAAATGATAAATTTAATTTGTGTATGTTGGGTAAAGGTGATAGAGTTGTCAAAGGCATTTTCTATGCAACAACAACATCTCCTTGCATAGTACCAAATTTTTTGTGATGATTCACTTTCTTTAGTCATTAGAAAGAAAGGGAGAGGAAAGTTAAATCTTATACCACGTAGAAAAAGATCAAAAAGCACATTCGAGATTGAAAAAATAACATATTATGTACATAAAATAATTTTGTAAGGGTACTCTTACAGAACTTTAAAATATTGTTGCTAAAACAAAATTTACATAATTGTTGAAAATAATTCAAGTCAAAAACTTTACCATTTTCAAGTATTTCAGATGCAGTCCTCCAACAACGAATACTAGCTATCGAGCTCTACCAATGTTAAAATCTCCCACTTCAAAATCAAAGCAAAAAATGTACATAAATAATTCGAACATATTATGATAATCTGAAAAGAATAATTAAAAAGAGAAAATCTTTCTCTCCACCTGAAAAGTCAATTATGGAAAATACCGCCAAACAAAACATCAAAAATATTGAAGGTCAAAAATAAATAAATAAATAAAATAAATCCCATTAAAGTAGATTTACTAATTTCAAAATTATTGCTAAGATTAACAACAACAACAAAAAATAATCAAAATCATCACTAAAATAATTTGTTTAAAATGAGTAATAAAAAAAACAATTTTCCTTTTTCTCATTTTTAAACATTTAAACGAGAAAGTTCATATGATTTAACAATAAAAAGTCAGGTTGCAGCTTAGTATAATGGAAGATGATCACAATTCACAAGTGAATTCTACATGATGAATTTTAACAAAATCGATGAACAAAGCGAAATGATTTAGTTTTATTTTTTCAAGCAGTTCACCTCAATTGCAGCTCGCTAGTGAATTTTCATGAATTCCAGCGAAATTAGTTAGAGAGTGTTTCAAGTTTAATGGTTTTTTTTTTTGCTAGAGAGAAAGAGAGGGCCCAAAGGTGTATATATACTAGTTGACGAGTGATCCTATACAACATGATTTACGAAATATAATATGTTGAGCTGGATTGACTAGGTTATGTCATGTGAGTCTTATTAAATACATGATAAGTTATCTCAGATTTGCCAATCAAACAACAAAATAAGTGGCACTATAATTTAATCCCATAACTATTTGGTGTTATCCTTCACATCAAACAACCCTTAAGAGATTATTGGGATCAGCTAAAATGAAAAAAAAAGGTAAAAATATTTATTTTTTAGAACTTTTTAGTCAAAGATTAGTTAATAGGAAATTATCCATGTTTATCCTTGTTTTATCCTAAATTACTTGACCAATGGGAATTTGAGTTTTTTCTCCATTAATAGTTTTAAGATTTAGTAAATGATTTCATTTTCATATATGTCAAAATTATCCTAAATTGCTTGATCACACTGATTTGAGAATTTAAATTTTATTTATTAACAGTATGAAAAACATTTACATGGTCAAATATTTTGAGATTTTTATTTTTATTTTTATTTTTAATAAAATGTCGCAAAACACTGTCTACAGGTATAAATTTGCGAAATAAAAAGTTTAAGATTTCAATAATGGAGACACCTAAATTTAATTTTTAAATGATATTATTAATAGATTATTAATTATTAGAGAATCTCATAAATAAATAAATGGAATTTAAACATAAAAGGCTTAAGGTTCTAACAATGTAACAACATTTTGATTAAAAAAAGTATGTGCGTCTGATACTCACACCAAATCAGCAAATACATGACACATATCAAAACTTACACTTTGACTATTAAATATTATAGTCAAAGATTAGTAAGAATAAAGTTATTCATATATATACTTATTTTGTCCTAAATTATTTGATTACACTTATTTTTAAAATTTACATTCAAATTCAATTTTTCTTCATTAAGTTTTTAAAGATTTAGTAATTTTTTTTTCATATATGCTCATTTTATCTTAAATTGCTTGTCACGCTTGGTTTCATATTTTTAAATTTTCTTCACGTAACATTTTTAGATTTAGTAAATAATTTTTTCTTTCATATATGCTCATTTATCCTAAAGTAGTGTTGGTTCTCCTACAATCATATACTTGTAGTGTAACTAAAATATGCTAATCATTCAGTAGTTTAATTGAATATATATTTTTTATCTTCAATATGTGCATTTCACATAGTCCTCTGTTTTCGAGAAATAATTGTACAGTGAAACTTGTAAACACATCACCAGTGGTTATAGTGGAAGTTACTCCACTATATTATCCTTTGACTATGTGTACTTTTCTAGTAAAGTGAGTTTGTTGATTTTAAATGTGAACTTGTGTTTTCAGTCAAACTTTTACTCTTTAATTCAAGAACGCCAATCTCTACAAAAACATTGAAGCAACAATATAAAATCATTCGATAAGATATTGTTGAATCACTAGCACTAATAGTTTTTTTGTTAGCATAATCCATCGTTAAATAAGATTAACAATATATTTTTCCTATTAGCGATAAAAAAAATGCTTTTTGTTTATTATTATTTTTTTAATTAGAGATTTCAATTATATTAGTACAAAGTTTAGTTATTCTAATTTAATTTTTTTTTGCTGATTTTAATTAATGTAGGGTTGTGGGAGCTGTTGTTATTGTTGTTCGGATTATATCTAGTAGTGAGCACCAATGAAAATGTTGAATCAAATAATGATAAAGAATTAGTAGAGAATTAATTTGAATGTCCAAATATAATTTATTGCAAAATCATACTCTGTTGATAGTATCCTTATCCTTCAATCATTAGGCTACTCTCGGATTTTTCCTAAAAGATTATCGGTATCAAAATTATAATAATGATGTCGAAATCAACTTACGTACACTTCAACCTATTTTACGAGATATTTTCTACGCCCACTATTGTATTTCCCTTTTTCATTCAGATCCTATCAACAATTGGACATTGTCTACAAACATAAACTACACATGGGATGAAAATGAGATAGTATTTACGATATATTAGTTAATCAAATACAGTTTAAAAGTTTTTGAAGCTTCATTTACAGAGGTTTGACAGAATTAAATATTTATTACTATGTTTCCATAATATAAAGTTCAAAATCACGAAATTGAGTTGAGTAAGCAGATCAATTTTTACTCGATTTGGTACATCTCGACTATTCAATAAAATATCTTCCTCCGCTCATTAACTATTTCAATTTCATTTTTCACCAATACAGATATCGACTAAATTTTCTTGCCAATATTTGATTAGATCTACTGATGTTTTAAGCCATAATACATCCATAATGTATAGCTTATAGAGCTATAACCACACTATCAACATATATCTGCCTTAGTCACTCATTTGTAGCCAAAACAATTAATATCACAAATATCAGTAAATTCAGGAAGACATCCTGTTAAAAAGCCAAAATACGAAGTTCATTTTATAAAAGAGATAAAAAGAGCTTCAAATAGCATGTTTAGCGGTCACGGGCATGAAAATCTAATAAAAACACAACACCATTTGCTAAAGTTGTCTATAAAAAAAATAGGTTTGTATTTTCAAAATAATAGCACTGAGTCTTAACACCTCTAATTAAAATTTGACTTTAGTTCACTGACTATTCGTTGAGCTTCCCCGTCCTTGACCAGCATCACAAGATCGATCAGCAGATCAAAATGGTTTTCCTGCTTCATTTTTTGCAAGAAGATATTCTCTAGCACTTTGTAAGTACTCTGGATACAAGATAAGAAATGAGTTTGTTAAAATACAAATAAATAACAAAACATTATGACTATATATAAGGGTGCATTCAAGGAAAAACAAAGTATTCACCATTGAAGGTTTGAATTTTTTTTGGATTTATTGGAGAACCGACGATTTTTTTAATTACTTCAAAGAGCATTTCCCGAGGGGTCTTCTTAAACTTTTGAACAACAACATGAATTGTCCTCCCGCTATCAAAGTAAATATAATTGTTAGCATGGTGGCTCTTGCAACCAGCATGCCCCTCAAATTCCGTAGCACATAGAAGAATCTTCTTCTACATAAGACATATTAGACATGAAGAAAATTTGCGAGAACAAATAGTAGAAGAGTAAACGAAAATCTTGCCCGGATAACTTGCAGTTATGGCAGCTACATAGGTAACCATTCCCTTTAGTAACTTCTATAAGAGATTTCTGCAGCATAAAAAACATACTTAGAACAAAAAATATTGAAATATCAAGAAGAATTCAAGAATCAAAACTTACCTCCGATGACATTGAGATATACTTCATGGGCACTCCATCAAGTAAAACACTTGACAATAAAATTTTTGCATTGGTAGGGAAAGTGTTTTGCACTTTCTTCTTGGAGGCATCACCGATATCCTTATCATGATTCATGGGGTTTTTTCCCTTTCCAGAGTTGTCCCCGATAGAAATGACTTTTCCTATTCCATATTCGAGAGATGTAGCATTTATGCTATTGGTGTTCGATATGTTCGCGCATGCATCTGTTGAAATTGGTTTATCACTGACATACTGCATGACTTGTTTTTTATTAGAGAATAACTCTTTCTGAAGCATCCATAGCACTTTTTTTTTCGATCTCCACAGAAGTCCCTCTACCCTTCTCTTCATCAGCTAGAGCATCAACATCATTTAGCATCTCAGGGCCCTTATTTTCGAAAGACTGGAAAGATCATAAAACAATTATTGAAGAGTGGAAAAGAGATTATTAAGGCTATTCTGAGTTTCACCAAAATCTTTTCTGGGAGAAGGCATATAAAGGCAGAAATGTTTTAGAGTTAATAGTTTAAAATAAACCTAAAATATCCTCTCTCTTTTTCTGAGTTTCATATATCATCTATCAAGTCGTGTGTTAGTTTTCTACCTAAACTATCACCAACTATTTATCAACAAACACATCAACTATTAATTATTCATTTTTTGTACCTGAAATATCACCATCATTTAGGTAGTAAAAGTGAACAATTAATAGTTGATGTGTGTCTCAATAATAGTTGGTAATAGTTCAAGAAAATTGTACATATGATAGTTCAGGCTTGAAACACAAAAAATGAAATACTTTAAATGTGTTTTTACCCTCCACTCAAACTTTCATGTTATTTTGGAAAAGTTTTCTACTTCAATTGTATATGGAGATATACATATACTTCCTCCACATACAATGACAGTAGATCAATCAAAATGCATATAATAAGCAAAACTTTCTGAGAACCTTATTTTTGTCTCATAGATGACTCTAATACTTAAAGATGCTAATATCAACATAAAAATATATGAATATTGGAAGAACTATAAAAGCAAAAATCAAATTTCTCCATCAATCACTACCTTAACATATGTCATCCCCCACCCCCTCAATTCTCATACCGCTTTTAAGTATGCCGTATTTATGACCTATCTTGAGAAATAATATTTCATATATAAGTTAGTAACATTTAACTTAAAAGCTCTATACCTACTTAGAAAGATATAAATGATTATTCCAACCTTTTCATATGAGATTAAGATTCTTCACATATGTATAAATGATCGAGTTAAACTAAAACAATCAAAAAATAATTAAGACAAGATTATTCCATTAGGATATTTCATTTACTTTTTCCTGATGAATCTACCAATGTTCCTTTATTAATTTTCCCTTATCATCTTTATTAATTATGGTTTTGACCAACTCTTCCAAGTTAGGTTCGTCATCAATAAGTTTTCTCTCTTTTTTCTTAGTGTCTAAAGAAAGAGAACTATCACATGATATTCGGAATGTGAGGAGATGTCATTGCATAAAAATGATACATTTAATTTGTGTATCATGTTTATGCAATGGCATCTCCTTGCATAGTAACAAATCTTATGTGATGATTCACTTTCTTTAGTCATTAGAAAGAAAGAGAGAAGAAAGTTAATCTTATACCACAATGCAAAATATCAAAGAGCACATTCGAGATTGAAAAATAAGATAGATCAAAGCAAGAGTATTCTTAAATTTTTTTAACATATTGCCGCTGAAACAAAAATTACATTATTGTTGGAATAATTGAACTTGAAAACTTTACCATTTTCAAGTATTTTAGATGCAGTCCTCCAACAACGAATCAGAGCTATCGAGCTCTACCAATGCTAAAATTTGTCACTTCCAAAATCAAAGGAAAAAATGTACATAAAATAATTAGAACATATTATGAGAATTTAAAAAAAAAATTAAAAAGAGAAAATCTCACTCTCCACCTAAAAAGTCAATTATGGGAAATAGCACCAAACAGAGCACCAAAAATATTGAAGGTAATAAATAAATAAATAAATAAATCTCATTCAGGTAGATTTACTATTTCTAAATCATCCCTAACGTTAACAACACAACAACAAAAAATTCAAAATCATCACTGAAATAATTTGTTTAAAATGAGTAAATAAACAAAAAGTTGTTTCCTTTTTCTCATTTTAAAACATTTAAATGAGAAAGTTCATATGATTTAACAATAAAAAATAAGTTCAGGTAGTTATAAGTAGATCATGCATTTGTTAGAAATGGAAGATGATCACAAGTGAATTTTACGTGATGAATTTTGATGAAATCGATGAACAAGTAAAATCGATAGAGTTTTTTTTTTTGGCAAGCAGTTCACGTCAATTGCAGCTCACCAGTGAATTCTTTGAGATGAATTATGGCGAAATCAGTTGGAGAGTGTTTCTAGTTGGAGAGTCTACAAAATATAATATGTTATGTCGAGTTGGATTGACTTTGTTCTAAATTGAGATTTTATAATTTAATAGTAGTTTACTGGGATCTCCTAAAATGGAAAAAAGGTAAACATATTTATTTTTTAAACTTTCTAGTCAAAGATTACTTAATAGAATATTATCCATATATATGCTTGTTTTGTCCTAAACTATCTTTTTTATCCTAAACTACTTGTACACACTTATTCTAAGAATTTCAATTTTTCTCCACCAATAGTTTTAAGAATGATTAAGTATTTTTTTTTTTCAAATATGCCAACATTTCCTAAATTGGTTGTTCACACTATGTTTGAGAATTAAATATTATTTATGGAGAGTGTGAAAAGTATTAACATGGTCGCATATATATATATATATATATATATATATATATATATATATATATACATCTCTCATTTATAATTAAACATGTATATACTAGTAGTAGTATACACTATTTTTATATGTATTACTACATTTGTCACGACCCAAACCATTGTGATTGACACTCACACTAACTCTCCGGTGGGAGAACCACTACTACAACCCAAACCAAGCAACTAAACCAAAAACTAAAGCATTTAAGGATACGAAAAGGGGAACGGTAGCTAAAAATTGAAGTTCCCATAAACTTCCAAAATATCTAACAACTAAACAATGCGGAAATTACACTTAGAACCTGAAAGTGAATGAACCAAAACATCTAAAGTTCAACAACTCTAAACAAGAAGGAATACAACCCCAACTAATGAACTAATCAACTAACTAGAAAGTCTAAGTCTGAAATGTTGACATAGCAAAATGAGAACTCATGGCAGCTTGGAAGAATTGGCTCACCCTTGAATTCGAACAACGATCACTGATCTTCTAAACAAGGTCTGTCAATAGCCACTTGAAGATGCCTTGTACTCAACAAAAAAGAGCAAGTGAAGTATCAATACACAACCACAATGTACTGGTAGGATCACGAGTCTATCCCACTAAGTCCAACATACATAAAATCAATACAACAATATAATCACATGCATATATCGAACATATACAATACTATCAACATTTACGAGCATCAAACACCTTCACATTTCTGAAGATACACAATTATGACAAGTCATTGGTCCTCTCATGGAACCCAAACCCAAACAGTTAGCATACTGGAATGTGGTACCCGATCCAAAGATTATGCCGGAACGTGGCAACGGCGATCCCATAATTATGCCGAAACATGGCAACCGATCCAAGTTAGTGTATCGAAAAGCAACACCCGATCCATTCAACAAGCCACAATCACAAAGTACATTCTCATAGTCATACAATCAAGTCATGATTCATGACATTCATCAATCACAAAGTACATTCTCATAGTCATACATTCAACAAGCCACAATCACAAAGTACATTCTCATAGTCATACAATCAAGTCATGATTCATGACATTCATCAATTATATATCCTTATTTACAATAAGTGTAATCAATAATGCAACATCCACATACATATATGTATCATAATGAAGAAAGACAAACTTACATTATACAATCATAGAATCACAACCATTACCTACCTCGAAACAAGCTTCAAACCCTAAGAAACTTGTTCCTTCCCTTTCCAGATTCGTTCCACTTGTTCTTGGTCTACTAACAATCATAATAACACAGGAATGAATAAATAATCACTCATTACCCGAATTACTAACAATTCTAACAACCTTGGATCATACCCATGATCCCAAGTATCAAAAATAGGGCTGTTTCCACCATAGATTCTAGATTAAAACACTCCCCCATCGATTATTGTCGATTAGAATACATTCTACGGATCGAAAAATGGATTCGGGGAGTGAAAACCTTACCTTTAGCCTCAAGAATGGTGGAAAACTGTCAAGAAAACCCCCGGGGTCGTTCCTTAGCTCTCAAAGTTGAAAAGTGCAGAATCAAACATTTTTGGGATTTTATTACTGACTTAAGTCGCGTTTGTCCCGCTACGGCGGGGCCCATCCAGCTACAACGACAGCCATCCCACTACGGCGGCATGCACGGAGACATAATGCTAGAATTTGAATTCCAAGCCCCCATTTCACAACACACCTTCAACCCTTGACATTCAAAAACCACCTGTTCACGCTAAGATCATTTTTGGGAGTTCTACTTGCCCGAATTTCATTCCGTAAAGTCGTACGGGTTCCTTAACATCTTAGCTATCTATTCATGAAATCAAAATCATAATTAAATAAACCAGTTGTTACCAGATTTCCCTACATTTTATTGACTTTGATTTTGTCAAATCTGGACTAGGTTAGGAAACTCCAAGTTACTACCAAAAGTTTTCTGACCCCAATTCTTCCTCCATTGGCTTTACCATAACGACGGAATCAGGTCGTTACAATAGATACCAATTTACCCATTACTCGTCCTCGAGTGATCAACTAGGGAAGACTAACTAAAGTAAGGGTAGAGTAGTATCTGAAATGTCGAATGATTGGGGATACTTGTCTCGCATGTCCTTAGCTTTTGGACATCATGATCAAGAATTTCAACCGGATCTTCNTACCAATTTACCCATCACTCGTCCTNTACAATAGATACCAATTTACCCATTACTCGTCCTCGAGTGATCAACTAGGGAAGACTAACTAAAGTAAGGGTAGAGTAGTATCTGAAATGTCGAATGATTGGGGATACTTGTCTCGCATGTCCTTAGCTTTTGGACATCATGATCAAGAATTTCAACCGGATCTTCCTCACATCGAAGGTTTTGTTTCACAACACTGAGTCTCACCTTATGATATAATCCTCGTCCCCAGCCAACCAACTTAATACCTATATATCCTCCCATACAATGCCTAAATGAAATCATCACAATACTCTAGTGATAATTATTGTTGTATGTACACTTAGCTAACCGCAAACATATTCCCAATAACCACCAAGTTGATCGTACACACGTCTACAACATGTTATCAAGGACCTTAACAGAATCATTTGGACTAATCCTCTAGCACTTAAGTATGATAAAATTTCAAGTCATTACTCGTTACAAATAGAAGTAAACCTGAATCAACCAACAAACACTCATAATACCCAAACGATCATAGTTCTTAACAACATCTCCATCTCATAACATAAATTTACATACGCTTAAGTTATAAAAATTTGATCTTTCGACATCACAATTATGATTGTAGATTACCCTTAAGAATAATAGAATTAGACCCAATGATCCCCATATTCAACCACACACAATCAATACATGACCTCGATGACAAGTTGAAATATTAGATTGTCGGACAATGATAAATACGCATGGTAGCTCTTCTATAAATTCTCATAAGCAAGTGGTACATGTCGAACCACTAAAAGACTTAAACAACTCCAAAACAACACCAATTATGTCATTCGAAATAACCAAATCTTTCCAACTTCCCTCTCAACAAAGAGAACATCGCAGGATTTGGTACCCCTGATCCAGTACTAGGGATCCACCCACAAAAGTGAAAACACACTAGAGCATAGTTAGTGAATCAGACTCACAATACTAACAACCATCATAAACACTCCGACCATTTACCTTATCATAAACCAACACTTTTAAAAATGAAACCTTTCTTAGGTACTTAACTATCAATAGTAGTAAACTTACGACTCAACCGAGGTGTAAGTCCTTTTAAATGCTCAATACCATATACAAATGATCATTTCTCACCTTTCCAATTTATACCTTGACAAAATATATCACCACGAATGTAGACTTACAATGAAAACTATGAATTGTAAGCTCAACTGTATAACACAATCCCCTTATCTATCAACATTATCTTATACCTTGAAGATTTTTATGATGTCCCGGATCTTCGCTTATCATTGAACGCATCTCCATCGATCTTACAATATCTTTTCACTAAAATTTCAATCGCACACATTAGTAAAGTCAAAACAAAATAAGAACTTATCATCACACTTGAGCTAATGTTTGTACACACCATTCTCAAGTCCTTTCCAATAGTTTTTAACCAATCCGACGAACTTGTGACAATATTACAATAGCCACAACCAAAAAAATGAAATCATGCGTCTTTGAACCCAATTATCTATCCCTCTGAAGATACCTATTTAGCATTAAAAATTAAAAAAAATATTCTTGCTCTCGCCTCTCTCTAAAGGTTGTACTACATCCCACTATTTTTCTTCATCATGACTCTAGCTCTTTAACATATTATTTGAGTGGTGTCCTACCATCTCTTATAATTTTCCCTACAATCACATTACTCTCCAAGTATTAGAAAACCACGACCTTGGATACTCGTAAGTAGTAATTACTATACTAAAAATTCACTTAACCAACAATTTTATTATATAGTTGCATCCCGTCACAATACATCACGTACTCTTATTGCCATTACACCCCGTCAGCCTTGACTATCACTACGAAGTCAAGCTTTCATCAATATGACACCTCAAACTCAAGTATACTCATCAAATTCAAAGAACTAACCCCATTTTATACGCACCTTCATGCTAACTTCTTCAATTTTCTTCACCAATGTATACTTAATGAGACTTTCTTTATCCATAAGCTGGTCATTCCGGTATCAATCCACCCATTTATGGCTAAAGATAAATTCACCGGTCCTCATACCACCCTCCTTCTTCTTAACAAACAAGACAGGAGCACCCCACGGGGAAGCACCAAGATGGATGAAACCTTTATCATGAAGCTCTTGGTTTTGAGCCTTAAGCTCTCCTAATTCTGCTAGAGCCATACGATATAGAGGGATGGAAATGGGGAAGTGCCAGTTTCCAAGTCAATGCATAAATCTATATCTCTATCCAGAGGCACACTAGGCAAATCCGTAGGAAACACTTCCTTAAACTCAAACACCATAGGAACAGACTCAATAGAGGAAGACTCAATCTCAACATCCCAAACATGAGCCAAATAAGCCAAACGACCCTGCCCTACCAGTTTCCTAGCCTGAATGAAGGATATGATCTTAGCTAGCTTAGGCTTGTACACCCCTTCCCACTCTAATCTTTCCCTACCACGGATATCTAGAGTTATCGACTTAGTATTACAATTAAGCCCAGTATAATAGGGGGATAACCAAGTCAGGCCTAAGATTACATCAAGTCAGCCATATCCAGCATAACCAAATCAACCCAAATTTGAAAATCCATAAACACAATAGGACAACACGATATACATGGGTGACTATGACTAGCTCTTCAACTAGGGTAGAAACATGGATGGGGGCATCAAGTATATCATAAACCACATCAAATCCCAAGGCAATTGAACTGACACATACAAATAAGTAGAATCCGGATCAAACAAAACAATATCCATCTGGGCACAGACAAGAGTAGCTTTTGTGATCACTGCATCACACCCTCAAACTCGGTCTTACCCAGAAAAACATAAAACTGAGCCTTGTCCTCTTGACGGACAACCTCCTTTCCTGGCTGCACTACTCCTCTACCTGCATTACCCTTTCCCCTGCCTCCACGTCCTTGCTAATTTCCTCCTCATATGCCTAGGTTCTCCACAATTTTAACATACCTTATAACTTATATTTGATTAATGAACACTGAATTAGATCGCGGGGGTTAGTTGGGGTACGATTCGGGGTCCATAATTGTAACAAGGGGAAAATAGGGGAGAATAAGATTTTATCTCGCCCTATCCTGCTCTGGCGTGAGAAATCCCGCATTGGAGGTCTCGCCGTGGAGGGGAAAATCCCGCCCCAACGGCCCTGATGGAAACAAAACCGCTGCCAACAATTTCTGGGGTTCCTCTCTTTTCTATATTTCTCGGCTATAACTAGGCATTTAAGAAAATCCCTTTAGCTAGGACAATCGTTGTCTACCTCCTCGGCCAACCCAACGAAGTACGCACTTTAGAATCCTTTTACATTGTTTCAACACTACCAAGAACATATCCTAGGATATACCCAAAATATCACACGGTTATTAGTTCGTCGTAACGCACGTCCATATTTCTCGCTTATGAACCACATCGTAATTTATCTACACTATTGGACGTAATCTCGTGATTACTTTCTTTTCACAACAAGTTTCACGACACTCAAGCAGTTACAACTTGCAGATAAGTCCAAATTCTTTAATTAGTTCATTCCATAGACGACCGGTACTGATCATTTATGCCTTATACGACCCCTAAGGCCAGATACCAATTGGAACCTTCTCAGTTCCAATTAACTTGCTTGTGTTCCTTCAGCCAGGACTACAACGTCTAGTTCACTTTGTTGAGATGCCAATTGGAATCAGAAGATACCAATTGGACTCAACTCGTCCACAAGAGACAATTATAGCTAGCGAGCCCCACAAAACTACTAATTTCAATCATAGAACTTGGTCAAACCCAATTCTTAACTGCGTCAATCGTTAACTGATGGTAACCAGACCTTAAATCAATCTTAAAGAAAATTGATGGATCTTGTAAATGGTCAAGAAGGTCATCTATTCTAGGCAATGGATACTTTTTTCTGAATGGTGACCCTATTCAACTGTCGATAGTCTATGCACATCCTCTTTTGCTAGTGATGGTGTTACCATTTTTGTTGCTCTAGTTCAGACCATAGAATAAAGGAGAAAAGATACCAATTTGTATCACCCATATACCAATTGGATTCAAGTCATAGCACGAAGGAGTAGAAAGAATTGAGGTTTTCCTAAAGTCCTATAGCCTCTCGAAAAAAATTACTACGTCATCGTACCCTTTGGATTCAAGTCATAGCACGAAGGAGTAGAAAGAATTGAGTTTTTCCTAAAGTCCTATAGCCTCTCGAAAAAAATTACGACGTCATCGTTCCCTTTTGCAAGACTCTACTAGACTTATTTTTGTACTTTGAGATAAACGAATCTAGGGCTCTGATACCCACTTTGTCACGATCCAGACCATCGTGATTGACACCCACACTAACCCTCCGGTGGGAGAACCACTACTACAACCCAAACCAAGCAACTAAACCAAAAACTAAAGCATTTAAGGATACGAAAATAGGAACAATAGCTAAAAACTGAAGTTCCCATAAACTTTCAAAAGATCTAACAACTAAACAATGCGAAAATTACACACAGAACCTGAAAGTCAATGTACCAAAACATCTAAAGTTCAACAACTCTAAACAAGAAGGGATACAACCCCAACTAATGAACTAGTCAGCTAACTAGAAAGTCTAAGTCGAAACATGGACATAGACGAAAGGAGAACTCATGGCAGCCTGGAAGAACTGGCTCACCTTTGAATTTGAATGACGATCACTGATCATCTAAACGAGGTCTGTTAATAGCAGCTTGAAGATGCCATGTATTCAACAAAGAAAGAGAAAGTGCAATATCAGTACACAACCATGGTGTACTAGTAGGATCACGTGGCTATCCCACTAAGTGCAACAAATATAAATCAGTACAATAATATAATAACATGCATTTATCAAACATATACAATATTATCAACATGTACGAACATCGAACAACTTCACATTTCTCAAGATACACAATTATAACAAGTTATTGGTCCTCTCATGGAACCCAAACCCAAACAGTTAGCATACTGGAACGTGGTACCCGATCCAAAGATTATGCTAGAATGTGGCAACCAATTCCATAATTATGCTGGAATGTGGCAACCGATCCAAGTTAGTGTGTCCGAATGCAACACCCGATCCATTCAACAAGCCACAATCACAATCACAAAGACCATTCTCACAGTCATACAATCAAGTGATGATTCATGGCATTCATCAATTATATGTCCTCATTTACAACAAGTGTGATCAATAATGCAACATCCGCATACATACCTGTATCATAATGAAGCAAGACAAACATACATCACACTATCAAAGAATCAGAACCACCACCTAACTCGTAACATGATTGAAACCCTATGTAACTTGATCCTTCCTTTTTCATATTTGTTCCGCTTGTTCTTGGTCTACAAACAATCATAATAACATGGGAATCAATAAAAAGTCACTAATTACCCCGAATTACTAACAATTCTAACAACCCTAGATCATACACATGATCCCAGGTATCCAAAATAGAGTTGTTTCCACCATAGATTCTAGATCAAAATCCTACCCCATCGATAAATACCCATTAGATTACGTTCTATGAATCGAAAAATGGATTTGGGGAGTGAAAACCTTACCTTTAGCCTCAAGAAAACCCCCGGGGTCATTCTATAGCTCTCAAAGTTGAAAAGTACAGAATAAAATGATTTTTGAGATTTTATTTCTGACGTAAGTCACGTCTTTCCTGCTACGGCGGGACCCATCCCACTAGTGTGGCAGCCATCCCGTTAAGGCGGCATGCACGGAGATCGAATGCTGGAATTTGAATTACAAGACCCCATTTCACAACACACCTTCCACCCTTAACATTCAAAAACCACCCGTTCATGCTAAGATCATTTTTGGGAGTTCTAATCGTTTGAATTCCATTTCGTAAAGTCGTACATGTTCGTTAACGTCTTAGCTCTATTCATGAAATCAAAATCATAATTAAATCACCCAGTTGTTATCAGATTTCCCTAGACTTTACTGACTTAGATTTCATCCAAATCTGGACTATGTTAGGAAATTCCAAGTTACTACCCAAAGTTTTCTGATCCCAATTCTTTCTCCATTGGCTTTTACCTAACAACAGAATCAGGTCATTACAATATTATATATACATGTTTATTATTGCATCATTTTGTTGAAATTTCTTTTTGTTGCTTGTCGCTAATTATGGACTATATTTTATGTAAATGAAACTTGGCAATATATAATCAATATGAATTATGGTGCAGTGGTGATACCTTCACTCTTAATTAGAAGTCTCATGTTCGTACCTAGGGAACAAGCGTCACCCCCAAATGAGCCCTTTAGTGCGTGCGCGATCGAATTAGTTAGGGGTTTCAATATGGGCTAAAAAAAGATATCTTGACTATATTTCATGCAAATAACACTCAAGGCTCGACCAAGTCTAGACATATAAATTCTCTTTTAAAATTTAGTAACATAGCTTTGTTTCATTTCTTTGGAAATTAGGCTACCCTCACATTCTTCCTAAATGTCTAAATCAACTTACGTACACCTCAACCAATTTTATGAAATACCTTCCGCCTACTATTGTATTTCTTTTTTTTTTTTTTAATTTAGATCCTATCAACAATTGGACAATGTGTATAAATTTAAACTATTCAATATTGGATGAAAATGAGAGAGTATTTACTATATATATGTTAATCAAATACAATTTTAATGTTTTTGAAGCTTCATTTACAAAGGTTTGACAGAATTAAATCTTTATTACTCTATTTCGATAATATAAAGTTAAAAATCAAGAAATTGAATAGTGTAAGTAGATCAATTACTCAATTTGATACATCTTGACTACTCAATAGCATATCTTCCTCCACTCATTAACTATTTCACCAAATACTTTCACTTTCCACCAACATAGACATCAATTAACTTTTCCATCAATGTTTCATTAGATCTCTATGATTAGATCTAATGATATTTTGAGCCATAATGTATATCTTTTAGAGCTATAACCATACTATCAACAACTATTTGCCCTAGTCACTCATTTGTAGACAAAACAATTAGTATCACAAAAATTAGGAACTTCAGAAAGAATAATATTCAAAAGCTACAATACGAAGTTCATTTTATAAAACAGAAAAAAAAGATCTTCAAATAGCATGTTTAGCGGTCACGAGCATGAAATTCTAATAAAAAGACAACACCATCCGCTAGATTTCTCTACTAAATAAAAAATGGGTTTGTAGTTGAAAAATCAGAGCACACAGTTTTAAGACCTCTAATTGAAATTTCACTTTAGTTCACTGACTAATTGTCGAGCTTCCCCTTCCTTGATCAATAAGCAGATCACAATGCTTTTGCCGCTTCATTTTTTGCAAGATGAAATTCTTTAGCACTTTGTAAGTACTCTCGATACAAGACCAAGAACTGAGTTTGTTAGAATACAGATAAATAACAAAAGATTATGACTATAAGGGTGCATTCATGGAGAAACAAAGTATTTACCATTGAGGTTTTGAATTTTTTTTGGGTTGATTGGACAACCAACAAAATTTTGAATTACTTCAAAGAGCATTTCCGGAGGGGTCTTCTTCAACTTTTGGACAACATCATGAATTGTCATCCTACTAATAAAGTAAATATGACTGTTAGCATGACCGCTCTTACAACCAACGTGCCTCTCAAATTCTGAAGCACTTAGATACTTCATCTTCTACATAAGACATAATGCCCCATTAGACATAGAGAAAATTCGCGAGAACAAATAGTAGAAGAGTAAAAGAAAACTTGCCTAGGATAACTTGCAATTATTGCAGCTATATAGGTAACCATTCCCTTCAATAACTCCTATAAGAGATTTCTGCACCATGAAAAAAACATACTTAATTAGAACAAAAAATCTCGAAATCTCAAAGAAGAATTCAAGAACCAAAACTTACCTCCGATGACATTGAGCTATATTTCACGGGCACTCCTTCAAGTATACCACTTGACAATAAACTTTTCACATGGGAAGGGAAAGTATTCTGCACTTTCTTCTTGGACCCAACACCAATATCCTTATCATGATTCACGGGGTTTTTTCCCTTTCCAGAGTTGTCCCCCATCAAAATGACCTTTCCTTTTTCTTTTCCAAGTTCGAGAGATGTAGTATTTATGCTATTGGTGTTGGATATGTTCACGCATGCATCTGTTGAAATTGGTTTATCACTTACTTACTGCACGACTTGTTTCTTATTAGAGAATAACTTTCTTTCTGAAGCATCCATAGCACGTTTCTTTTCGATCTCAACATAAGTCCCTCTACCATTCTCTCCATCAACTAGAGCATCAACATCATTTAGCATCTCAGTGTCCTTATTCTCAAAAGACTAGAAGGATCATAGAACAATTGCTGAAGAGTGGAAAAGAGATTATTAAGGCTATTCTGAGTTTCACCAAAAAAATTTCTAGGAGAAGGCATATATATAAAGGCGGAAATGTTTCAGAGTTCATAGTTAAAAATAAACCTAAAATATCCTATATTTTTTCTGAGTTTCATATATCAACTATTAGGTTGTGTGTGAGTTTTCTACCTAAACTATCATCAACTATTTATCAAAACACACATTAAATATTAATTATTTATTTTTCGTACCTGAAATATCACCCTCATTCAGGCAATAAAAGTGAACAATTAATAATTGAGGTGTGTTTCAATAAATGTTGGTGATAGTTCAGGCAGGAAAATCGCACATATGATAGTTCAGGTTTGAAACACAAAAAAATGTATACTTTAGATGTGTTTTTGACCCTTCACTCAAAATTTCATGTTATTTTGGAAAATATTTTCTACTTCAATTGTATATAGAGATACATATGCTTGCTATGGAGATAAAATTATTCACCAAACATAGTCGAGAGAGAATGTCTACTATATACCTCCTCCACATACAATAACGTACATCAATTAAGATACGTGTAAGCAAAACTTTTTGAGAACCTTATTATTCCCTCACAGATGACTCTGATTTTTAAAGACGCTAATATCAGAAGTACTATAAAAGTAAAAATCAAATTTATCCATCAATCACTACCTTAACAAATGTCATCCCCCACCCTCTCAATTTATGTCATATTTATGAGCTATCTTGAGAAATAATACTTCATATACAAGTTAGTAACATTCAACATTAAAACTCTATACCTACTTAGAAAGATATAAATGATTATTTCAACCTTCTCTTATGAGATTATGATTCTTCGCATATGTATAAGCGACAGAGTTAAACTAAAACAATCAAAAAATAAATAAAAAAAAGATTATTCCATTAGGTTATTTCATTTACTTTTTTCTAATGAATCTTCCCATGTCAAATTTTTTATCTTTCTTTATTAATTCCCCCTTATCATCTTCATTAATTATAGTTTTGACCAACTCTTCCAAGTTAAGTTCGTCATCAATAATTTTTTCCCCTTTCTTCTTAGTGTCTGAAGAAAGGAAATCATCATGTGAAATTCGACATGAGAGGAGATATAATTGCATATATATGATACATTTCTATGTAATAACAACATGTCCTCGCGTACCAAATTTCATGTGATGATTTACTTTCTTTAGTCATTAGAAAGAGAGGGAGAAGAAAATTAATCTTATATGTACCACAAAGAAAAAGATCAAAGTGCACATCCAAGATTGATAAAATAACATAGATCAAAGCAAGAGTATTCTTACAAAAATTTAAAATATTATTGTTGAAATAATTCAAGTCGAAAAATTTACCATTTCCAACTATTTCAGATGCAGTCTTCAAACAACGAATAATAGCTATCCAGCTCTACCAATGCTAAAATCTCCCACTTCAAAAATCAAAAAAAAAAATGTACATAAAATAATTAGAACATATTATGAAAATCTGAAAAAAAATATTAAAAAGAGCGAATCTCTCTCTCCACCTGTAAAGTCGATTATGGAAAATACCGTCAAACAGAACACCAAAAATATTGAAGGTCAAAACTAAATAAATCCCATTCAGGTAGATTTACTAATTTCGAAACCATTGCTAACATTAACAACAACAACAACAACAACAAAAAACAATCAAAATCATCACTAAAACCATTTGTTTAAAACGAGTAATAAAAAAATGTTTTCCTTTTTCTCATTTTTAAACATTTAAACTAGAAAGTTCTGATGATTTAACAATAAAAATCAGGTTACAGCTGAATAAAATGGAAGATGATAACACAAGTGGATTCTACGTGATGAATTCTAACGAAATCCATGATCAAATTTGACAAGTTAGAGGAAGAGAAAGCTCAAGGGTTTATATATAAGTGTGATGAGTGATTCTATACAAAGCGGTTTACGAAAAATATATATGTTATGTCGAGTTGAATTGACTTTGTTATGTCACGAGAGTCTTGTTAAAGAATCTTAAATGATATATCATAATTAGTAGTTGTTTACTGGACCCGCTAGAATGGAATAAACGATAAAAAATATTGATTAATTAAATTTATGGTCAAAGGTTAGTAAATAGAATATTATTCATATATATACTTTCTTTGTCCTAAATTACTTGATCACATTTATTTTGAGAATTCAATTTTATTTATCAATAGTGTGAAAAGTATTTACATGGTCAAACACGATTTAAGATTTCAATAATTTACATTATTAATAAGCAGAGAAACCTAATATTAACTTTGAATGACACCATTAATGGACAATTAGTAATAATTAAGGAATCTTACATGTAAACAAACAAAATTTAACATAAAAGGGTTGAGGTTCTAATGACACAACAATATTCTAATAAAGATTATGTGTATTCAGTGTTTATACCACCTCTAAAAATACATGAAACATATCATAACATACATTTTACTGCTAATAATGATTAATTAATAAAGATTATATCTTTAATTTTGACTTAACCATAATAAAGTAGTATAATTTAATGTAAATATAAAAAAATCCATGGTAGTGGTATTGTATGATTTTAATTTTGATATCACGTTTTGTAAAAAATTATTATGTCTTATAATCAATTTCTCTTCCAACTACTCCGTCATAGGAGTGTTCATAAATCGATACAAAAAATAAAATCAATCAATCGAAGTAGAAAAAAAAATTAAAAAATTGAAATACTTTCAAAATAAATTTACTCATATATATACTTATTCTGTCCTAAATAACCTAATCATACTTACTTCGAGAATTTAAATTTAAATTTAATTTTTCTTCATTCACTTTTTTACAGATTTAATATTATTTTTTTTCATATAGGCTCATTTTATCGAAAATTGCTTGATCACGCTTGATTTCATAATTTAAATTTTCTTCTTTAAATTAAGGAAATAGTTTTTTTCTTTATATATGCTCATTTTTCCTAAACTAGTGTTTTTCTCTCCTGCAACAATAGGCTGGGGAGAGGATGTCGTTGTCACGGATTTTCGTTCATTACTCAAAATTTAAATATATAATTTTTTCTCTTCAATATGTTCGTTCTACATAGACCTCTATTCTCGAGAAATGACTGCAAAGTGAAATTTTCTAACATAAGTGGAAGTTACTCCACTATTACACAACTTGAATATGTGTGGTTTTCTAGTAAAACAAGTTTGTTGATAATAACTACAAAGTTATTTTTTTAAAAAAATAAATTAATAATTTAGTCAAACCCTCTCTATGACAGTCTTATTTGTTATAAGATCATTTGTATTTTATGTGACTGACTGTTATACACATATGATGACATTATATTTAAATCTTATTTTCACTTCTACAATTAAGGTAAATATGCTCCAAAAATCATGTATTCTTTTATAACCGCTCCTAATTTGTGCATTGGCATGAAAAGACCAAGTTTGAAACTCTCACTAAGCAGAGACATGATAGTAACTTAGATGTGCATTTTTCCGCTAAACAAGTAAAATGATGAAATTAATGAACCAAAAACCCAATTACTAAAGTAAAACAGGTTAAAAACTGCTCAAATCTGAAATCACACAATGACGGAAATGCAACACTTAGAAGTACAAACAAATTTATTTAATAAAGGAATATACAACACTATGATTCCGCAACTATAAGAATCATCACTAGTGGACACTATTCCCTTTGAGTGGTATTCTTAGAAAAGTATTTTTGTAAAGTTAGTCAATTGAAAAACAACAATAACTCTGCATAATTTATTTTTTTTGTACTTCTCGAATTTAGAGAGGTTTAATTATGACAAGAGAAAATCAAAGAGAATGAATGATAATAACCGCAACTTTGTAAGTGTTGAAAGTGTTATTTTATTTAGGAACTATTTTTTTCACGTTTGTTGGTCTTTTATTTAGTTGAATTGTTCAACTCCTAGTTATTAGGAAGTAGACGTGTTTTTAGTTTAGAAAGCAGAGTTTGTTAGGAGTCCTAGTAGTAGTGGGTTTGCGGGTTTAGTGCTTAGCAAGAAAATCTCTATAAAAGTCTATATAATAGACTTATCTTGTTGCTATTGAAATAAGAGAGTTACATAGTTTCTTGTTTTCTTCTATTGAGTTTGCCTGCTTTATTCATTGTTCTGCTTGACATATTTTGTTAGTGGTATCAGAGCAAGGTTAGATCCAGAAGAAAAACAAAAAAAAACACATGTGAGGTAGAGTTTACCCAGTAATTTTATTTTTTCTATGGCTTTCCCCATTTTGATGGTTATTATTACCATTGAAGTATGCTGATGGAAAACTTTCTAAGGTCAAAGGAGTATTGCCCAATTGTGTAAGATGGCATTGGTGTTCCAGCGAAATGCTCAAAAGGCGGAGTTCGAAGCAAGAAAACTGAAAGATTTGAAAGCAAAAAATTATCTCTTTAAGGCTATTGAGCGTCCTATCTTGGAAACGGTTCTTTGCAAAGAAAATTCCAAGGATATATGGGACTCAGTGAAAAAGAAGCATCAAGGCATTACAAGAGTGAAGCGAGCACAACTTTAAGCCTTGAGAAGGAACTTCGAAACTTTGCAGATGAAGGAGGGTGAATCTGTCACTATCTATTGTGCTAGAACCATGGAGATGAGCAATATGATGTGATTTCATGGCGAGAAGATGAATGATGTCACAATCATTGAAAACATATTGCAATCTTTGACACCGAAATATGATTATGTTGCTTGCACTATTGAGGAGTAAAAAGACATAGATGCTTTGTCTCTTGATGAATTGCAACGCTCTTTGTTGGTGCATGAGCAGAAGATGACTTGTAGTTCAACTTCTGAGGAGCAGGCCCTAAAGGCTTCTACTTTTATTTCTTCCAATTCTAGAGGAAGGAGTAGAGGAAGAGGTAGAGGAGACCGAGGAAACATAGATGGCAACAGGAATTTTAGAGCCAATGATGACTACAACAAAGGCAGAGGAAGAGATTTTGACAAATCCAAGGTAGAATGTTATCATTGTCATAAATTTGGTCATTATCAATCTGAATGTTATACTAGGCTGCCTAATGATAAAGAAGAAAAGTCAAATTTTTCTAAGAACAAGGAAGGAGAAACCTTGTTACTGGCAGTTCATATGGATAACGAGACCGATGAGCAAGTTATTTGGTATGTGGATACCGGGTGCAGTAACCACATGACTGGTAGTAAGTCTTCTTTCACTTATTTAAATGAAAAGTTCCAGTCGACAATTAGTTTTGGTGATCTCTCAACAATGAATGAGATGGGAAAGGGTGATATTAATTTTAAAACAAAAAATGGGTGTGTGGAAACCATATCCAATGTGTTCTATGTTCCTACTTTGAAGAGTAATTTATTGAGTGTTGGCTAATTGGTAGAAAAAGGGTATGTCATCACCTTAAGGAATGATAGATGTGAAATTTCTAATCCTTCCAAACGATTTATTGCTATTGTCAAAATGAGTCGAAATAGGATCTTTCCTCTGAAGATTGATAATGTTCAATCTTGCTCTATGGAAGAAGTTAAAAATCCTTCATGGTTGAGTCATTTTTGATATGGTCACTTGAACTTTGGTGGCTTGAAGATCCTTCAAAGGAAGAGAATGGTGACAGGGCTTCCAGAAATTGTCGTCCCTTCCTAGGTCTGTGAAGAATATGTATTGGCAAACAACATCGATCTCAGTTTTCGAAAGGCAAGTCATGGCGAGCAAATGATGTGTTGGAGTTGGTTCACTCAGACATTTGTGGGCCAATAAACCCAATTTCTAATGGAGGGAAAAGGTATTTTACTACCTTTATTGATGATTATTCTTGAAAGACTATGGTATATTTTTTGCAGGAAAAATTAGAGGCTTTTAATATATTTAAAAGTTTCAAAGCTCTCGTGAAGAATGAGACTGGAAAGACCATTAAGAGCCTCTGAACAGATCGTGGAGGCGAATATTTCTCTAATGCATTTGAAGAATTTTGTGAGTCTCGTGGTATTCGAATACAAATCACAACAGCATATACACCTCATCAAAATGGTGTATCAGAGAGAAAGAATAGAACCATTCTCAACATGGTTCGAAGCTTGCTGACTTGAGGAAGAGTTCCAAAGACGTTTTGGCTGGAAGCAGTAAATTGGAGCGTTCACATCTTGAACAGAAGTCCTACTTTTTCTCTTCGAGATGTGACACTGGAGCAAGCTTGGAGTGGAAGGAGACCAGTTGTAGATCACTTTAGAATTTTTGGATGCATCTCCTATGTACATGTCCCAGATGTAAGGAGAAAGAAGCTTGATGATAAAGGCATTAATTGTGTTTTTCTTGGTGTTAGGAAGGCGTCGAATGGGTACAAGTTGTTTAATCCTTAGACAAAAAGGATTGTGACTAAAAGAGATGTTGTTTTCAACGAAGACAATACACGGAACTGGGATGTAAAGTTATCTAATCAAGTTCTATGGGATGATGAATCTGAAGAAGTAGTTCCAAGGTATGAAATTCCAGAAAATGTTGCTCCAACTGCTGAAGATTTGTGTAACACCCCATAAATTTTTTGAACTAAGACTTGAACCATCCTTCGTTTTGAGTAGGATTTTACCGAGGAATTAAAATTTTCTAATAAGTTCACTAGATGTAGCACCTTGAGTTCGAAAAAGAACTAAATTGGAAATAGCAAAATCTGAAATTTTAAAAGTTATGCTTAAGTTATGAGTTTTGGGTCAACTTGAAATGATCATAACTCCTAGCAAAGGATGATTTAGATGTGCTACAAGATACGGTAGGAAATACCTTTGAATATATTTCCAACATCGTCGATTTTGCTAAGTTTCGATGTTGGATGAGTGAGATATGACCTTTTGAAGTTACGCTGTCCAGTTAAGGAAAGTTAGCCGAAAATAGTAAGCAGTATTTTGGTCTTTTCCTTACCAAATCAGATTTAATTCATTTTTAGTAAGGATTTAATGGTCAAATCCTACTAGGTTCAGTTTTATAATCCCAAAATACGCCTAGGGTTTTAGTTGAGAGTTCAAGAAGGGAAAAGAGGAGAAAATAGGAGAGGATCAAGAGTTCATCGAGATTCTTGTGTGTTGTAGCGGATTTTCGCCATGGGTTTGATCCTAAGAGGTATGTAAGTTTCCATAGTGTTGGGGTTGTTCACCCACACACCAAACATGTTATTTTCAGCCCAAATTTCATTCTTGAAGTTGAAAGATTTGAGTTCTTGATAGGTGTTCTTGAAGTTCATTCTAAATCTTGTTGTGTTGGGTTTTGGATGATCTCTTCAGATCAAAGTGCGTATTTTAATGGATGTATTGAGTAGATTAGAGTGTACTTATGTTAAATAATCAATTGTAAGTGATGGGGAAGAAACCGTTCGATTCTAGACAAGTTAGGGTGGGAAAACAAACAAAGAAATTTGTTGGGTTTTCTGGGTTGGGGACTGGCGTGTCGCGCCAGCTAGAGCTCCCCAAAGTAGGATGTGAAATTTAGTGGCTGGCGCTCCACGCCACCCATAGCCCCAGGGTCGCCTGCCCCGTCCAGTTTGCAATCGTTTGCTTTGTTTGAGTTCTTTCGAAGGCTACCTTCACTCTTTTTCGATTCAAACTACGCTAAGCTACTTAAGCACCTAAAATCATTCCTAAAATGATGATAACCTTGAATACATAATTTTATTTCAAGGTAGAGTTAAGAGTTAAGGTTTGAAAATTCTTTCGAACATTCTATGAAAGTCCCTTTGAGTCATTTTGTGGAGTCTTCTACAACTTCTAGTATCTTGTTTCAAGACTCGAGTAAGTGAGAATGAGACTGAAGAGAATGTATTCATGAGTCTATTTTGTCATCATGAGATCTTTCATAGCTTGAACCATAAGTCTTTGATTCATAATTCACATTTAAGAGAGAGTTAAGAGTAGAGTTCAAGAAAGTTTTGAGTTCAATTGTGAATCCTTGGAGATCCATAATCGATTTGAGTTAAATTTTGAGAAAGTAAGTATGAGAATGAGAAGAGTTGTATACATGAGTTCCATAATGTTATGTAGACCTACGATTCAAGTCATTCATGCCCATAAATTCTGCACGAACTTCAAAAGTTGAGTATCTATGGGAGGAGTAATATCTTCATGTCCTAAGTCTTAAGTACTGAGTTTCTAACCCATTTGAGATTACATTCCTAATCATGGGACTATTCCATGTTATTCTTGAAGTCCTTGAGTTGGGTTATTGATGTCCATAATCCCGCATGAACACTATAATTCGAGCAGCTTTGAGACGAGAAGGATCTTTGAGTCCTTGAGTTGAGTAGTTCATGCTCATAAATTTCACATGAATCCTCTGAGTTGAGCATTCTTGAAGTGAGTAGTATTATGGAAGTTCTTGAGTTCCAAGTATTGAGTTCTATCTATGGTTATTTAAAACCTTACATTGAGTCGTTCACGACCATAATTCGACATGAACTATATTTTAAGAAGTCTTTTGCACATGATTTAACTTTGTTTTAAGACTTAAGTTTTGAGTTAAGCAAAGAGTAAAGAGTTGAATTCATTTCTTCAAAAGCGTATATTGGGACTATGTATTCCCAAAGAGTAAATGTTTTCACATTTAAACAAGAAAGGAAACTGAGATTTCAAAAGAACCTTTGAGCTAGTTTTTCAGTAATGAGGAAACTATGATTTCCAAGAGGGCTTTTAAGCAAGTTTTGAGTAATTATCTCAAACCAAAGAAAGAGTTTTGTTTTTACAAACATATGAACTAAGTATATTTTGGGAGTAGTAATGAGCATCGATATGGGGATGCGATTTCAGATAATTCAAGTCTCCGTTAGCCATGTAGCCATCATGGGTAGTAAATGATCATACTTTTTAGATGACTTCTTAAGATGCTTTTAACATAGACTAGTGGATCCATTTAGTGAGTTAGGTTTTATACCCCTGGCAAGGTATAGAACGGTCCTTGGTAGCGTGAGTTAAAACATTGTATCACCATTTAGGCTCATAGTGGTGGTTGTCGGTTAGAGAATCTCCCACAAAGTTATATTATATTTTAATTTACATACTGAGTATTATTGCATTTTTCAATACATTTAGTTTCTATACATTTTTACAACCTTTCATATTTATTGCATCTTTTACTGTTGCATTATCCTTGAGTATTTCGAGTTTAGTATCTTATACTTAAGTACTTCTGAGTTGAGTAAGTTTGAGTAGTTTTGAGTATCCTTGAGTATACCTCTGAGTTGAATATCTTATCATTGAGTTGAGCTATGTTTCTTTGAGTTGAGAAGAGGTAAGTATGTTTCCTTTTTATGAAAGTTCAAGCTTATGTTTATTCTTTCAAATTCCTCTTACATGTTCGTACATTCCACATACTGAACCATTTGGCCTGCGTCTTTTCATGATGCAGACACATGTTTTCGGGGTCATCAATAGTAGCTTCTTCGATACATCCGGCGGTTCGAGTTAGCTATGGTATGCCTCCTTGTTTTCGGAGGATTTCATTTACTTTTCAGTTTAGTCAGGATGTTGTGGGTCTTGTCCCGACTTCCATCTTTAACAGTTACAAGCTTCATAGATAGTCAGTATAGTTGAGAAGTATGTATCATTTATTTTGTTAAATGTTTAAAGACTTAAGTGGCCTATTTTATGGCGAGTTGAATGTTATTTTTATATTCAAAGTTTTTCATTTTAGTTGAAGTTTTGTATTTTATTTTCATAAATTTTTATTCAGTTTTTAAGCTTTTGTTTGCTTGAGTTAGTCTTACGCTTGTAGTCAGCAAGGATGAGGGTTCGCTTGGGGACCAACAATGGTTCTCGAGTGCCGGCCACGTTCCGGGTGTAGGCTATGGTCATGACAAACCTGTTATTAGAGCACATATTTCAAGAGTCCTAGGGGTGCATGTCTATGAAGCTGTGTCATGTAGGGTCTTGTTTATGGTTTTAAGGGCCCCACTTCTATAAATGAGGGACTACATACATTTAAGGAAAGTTACCCTTATTTCATACTCTTAATCATACAATAGAGCTAAGTCCTAGAGATTTATTCATGTTTGTGTGTTTCTTCAAATTCATTCGACTATCCATCGTACTAGAGGTAGTTGAAAATAAAAGTCAATCCTTTATCGATGAGTTATTTTTAGCAAGAGTCTTGAGAAAGTCATGAGACTCCAGAGGGACTTGAGAGTAGCCCAAAGAGTAAGTTAAGTGTTCAGTTTCAGAGGAATGCACCCATAACTATATGAATCGTGCGTTTGAGCTAAAAGTGAGTTGTACTCTCTTCTTTAAGTCCTGTTTCAGCTGAGATCCTCATGAGAAAGTATGTTTAGAGCTTGGGTAGTATTTTCATCCTAAAAGATGGTATGAATGACGAGATCATGAGCAGTAGTAGGGAAAGAGCCCACAGTTAGAGGCAAGTATGCCGAGGCTTAGTGATTTAAGAAAGGGAGATAGTGCTCTGAAGATCTATATTTCTATAATCATGCACCCAATATGTTTTTAATGAAGAGTTTTCCCTTATGGGTAGACTAAGAAGTGATGAGTTGTGAAGATTGGATCATAGAAGGTAGAGTGTCTTTTAGCTAGAAAGGAGTTTGCGATGAAGTGTCATTGTGTAGGTAACAACCAAGTGTATTTTTTGAATAGAAGCACAGAGTATTCATGAAGGGATAGATATAAACTAGGCTTATGATATGTTTGAGAGGGTCATGATGTACTGAAGGTTATAGAACTAATTAAGTAATGAGGTATAGTATAGTAGGCAAGCAATCTTATTGATATTTGGGTTTAGTAATAAACATTAAGCTTGAATTTGATATTAGTGTCATGATCCAAAGTATGGAACCATGAGGGTAATGAAATTAGTCTTGAGATTTGATCTTGTAGACTTGGCATATAGTAGGTGAGGAATTAAAATGTAAGCTCCAATGAATATGAGTGGTACATGTGAGAGACTCTAACCTTTAGATAAGGGCAGTGAAGTGTGGCTAAGTCATAAGAGTGAAAAGAGCATTAAGAGGATGTACACCAGTTAGAGATGATGGAATAGGTACATATCTTTCAAGATTTACTCCTAAGGGGGAGATGTCGAGATGATAAATCAAGTGAATTGTTTGAGAGTAAGATAGTAATGAGTTCCAAAGAGTTTGCGAGATATCTTTTCAAAGGTCATTTTAGTAATTGAGTGATGTTAGAAAGAGAAGGTTAATGATCCTATCAAGATGATGATGGTGTGATAGTTCCATCTAAGGTTGTAAATTAGGAGGAAGATTAGAATGAGGTTTTACTATGAGAAATATTTAAATGAGAGCCCTTAGTTTGCTCTGAAGGAGTTTGTTAGTAGGAGTCCATGGAGTTGCTAGAGTACAAATCTTGAATGTGGTGGTAAGGAGTAATGGTCTTGGGATGGGATTCCCTATAGAGAGGTATAGAACCTGAACCTAAGGATTTGGGTTAAGCTTGGATATAGTGAGAGCGTGCCATAAGCCTCAGACCTTAGTAAGAGTAACCCGTTCCATACCCAGTCCAGTGGTCATTCAAGGACGAATGATCCCTAGGGGGAGATATTGTAACACCCCAAAAAAATTTTGAGCTAAGACTTGAACCATCCTTCATTTTGAGTAAGATTTTACTGAGGATTTAAAATTTCTTAAGTGTTAAGTTCACTAGATGTACCACCATGAGTTCGAAAAAGAACTAAATTGGAAATAACAAAATCTGAAATTTTGAAAGTTATGCTCAAGTTATGAGTTTTGGGTCAACTTGAAATGATCATAACTCCTAGCACGTGATGAGTTAGATGTTCTACAAGATACTGTATGCAAGACCTTTGAATTATATTTCCAAGTCCGCTGATTTTGCTATGTTTCGAGGTCGGATGAGTGAGATATGGCCTTTTGAAGTTACGCTGTCTAGTTAAGGAAAGTTAGCCGAAAATAGTAAGGGGTATTTTGGTCTTTTCCTTACCAAATCAGATTTAATTCATTTTTAGTAAGGTTTTAAGGGTCTAATCCTATTAAGTTCAGATGTATAATCCTAAAATACGCCTAGGATTTTAGTTGAGAGTTCAAGAAGAGAAAAGAGGAGAAAAAAGGAGAGGATCAAGCGTCCATCGAGATTCTTGCGTGTTGTACCAGATTTTCGCCATGGGTTTGATCCCTAAGAGATATGTAAGCTTCCATAGTGTTGGGCTTGTTCACCCACACGACATGTTATTTTCAGCGCAAATTTCATTCTTGAAGTTGAAAGATTTGATTTCTTGATAGGTGTTCTTGAAGTTCATTCTAAATCTTGTTGTGTTGGGTTTTGGATGATTTATTGAGATCAAAGTGAGTGTTTTACGGGATGTATTGAGTAGATTAGAGTGTACTTATGTTAAATAATCAATTCTAAGCGATTGGGGAAGAAACCATTCGATTCTAGGCGAGTTAGGCAAGGAAAACGAGCAAAGAAATTCGTCCGGTTTTCTGGGTTGGAGACTGGCGTGTCGTGCCAGCCAGAGCGCCCGAAAGTAGGCTCTGAATTTTAGGGGCTGGTAGGGTCGCCTGCCCCGTCCAATTTGCAATCGGTTGCTCCCATTGAGTTCTTTGGAAGGGTACCTTCACTCTTTTTCGATTCTAATTACTCTGAGCTACTTCTAAACACCTAAAATTATTCCTAACAAGCTCATAACCTTGAATTCATAATTCTAATTCATACCCCATATAGGAAATAATGTAGTTATCAAGCTTGATATGACCAAGGCATATGATAGAGTGTCTTGGTCTTTTACATGTTTGGTATTAAGGAGATTTGGATTTGGGGAGGTTTTTATTAACTTAGTTTGGAATCTAATGAGTAACAATTCCTATTCTATAATTATTAATGGTCACAGACATGGGTTTTTTCATTCCACTAGAGGACTTAAGCAAGGTGATCCTTTATCTCCTGCCCGATTTATTTTAGGTGCAGAGGTAATGACAAGGATGGTTAATTCTCTTCGTCAGATTCCAAGTT
The DNA here is from genome assembly GCF_019186545.1 of Solanum stenotomum. Classification (NCBI taxonomy): domain Eukaryota; kingdom Viridiplantae; phylum Streptophyta; class Magnoliopsida; order Solanales; family Solanaceae; genus Solanum; species Solanum stenotomum. Next base: position 49,555,608 of record NC_064283.1, on the reverse strand, counting down.
TTAAAGGTGTTTTCATGCAACCTAAAGGGCCTCAGATCAATCATTTAAGTTTTGCATATGATGTAATTGTGTTTGCTTCTACCAACAAACAATCCTTGGAGCTGATTATGGACACTTTGGGGGAGTATCAACAGACTTCAGGCCAACTTATTAACAAAGAAAAAAGCCATTTTATGGTCCCAGACACTACCTCACAGGACATCATTCAAACCATTCAAGTTATTACAGGTTATTCCCAGAAAAGTAGTCCTATTACTTATCTAGGATGTCCACTTTATATTGGTCGACAAAGGATCATTTATTATTCTCATCTAATTGAGAAGGTCTCCAAAAAGGTCTATGGCTGGCAGACAAGACTTCTTACTGTTGCGGGTAGACTTACATTGATCAAACATGCCCTGCAATCTATTCCTATACACACTATGGCTGCTATTTCACCTCCAAAAACTACTATTAAATATATTGAGGCTCTTATTTGTCACGACCCAAGCCTAGGGCCTAGACACGACCGACGAATGGGGAACCCGAAGGAACCCCAAACAAGTCTCATAGCGTATCATTACACATCCTTGGTCGCGAAAGTAATTAAAATGACCATAAGCAATAAGCAAAATCAAAGGGGGAAATCGGGACTAAGGGAGCAAGAGAAAAAAAAAAGGAAGAAATAATACATAAATACCATAGATGAGTCAAGCTCAAGCATAATACACAACTTGTCCAACACCACCTCTAAACATGAGTACTTAGCGGGGGCCAAGACAAACTAACGGGCTCACCCTAATAGTCAAAACATAAATAAAAAGAAAAAGTCTTATACATAGCAAAAGATCATGAGCAACGTCCCCGGAATGGAGGACTCACCAATAACCTTGATAGGAAATCGTATTAGCCACGCGGAGGAGGATGATCAAGCGGTGCTCCGGTCCCTACATGGTGACTTCATGTAGGCATAGAGTATGCATTAGTACGTTTGAATGTACTAAGTATATGGGATGCAATGCAATGCTACAATAGATGGACATCATAGGAAAAATGCATAATCATACCCGATAGATAGCACATTAGAGAAATGATATGTATAATGATGCTTACATAAAAATCATATTTAGTGGGACGTAGTACATGTGTGGTGAGTGACCATCAATATAGTATTTCCAAGGCCTACCACCCCCTTGGAGAGGCGAAAGAGGTACAAACCCCTCAATGTGGTTACCCGGGCCTACCACCCCCCGAGCTAGGGACCAAGGTACAAACCCCTCGATATGGTTATACGGGCCTACTACCCCCCGTACTAGGCAACCAAGGTACCAACCCCTCGATACGGTTATACGGGCCTACTACCCCCCGTACTAGGCTTGGTCGACTCACAACATTATATTGAGAAAATCATATACATGTATCCCTTTCATCATCATTTCAATAATTATATAATCATCCGACTCATAGGATGTACATTGGACCTTCCATTTCCTATGAATTCTATAAATGGCATTTTATCAAACACATGGTGGGCTATTGTTCATGTAGATAAAATCATGTCTTTCAAGAGTACTAAGTCCAACCAATTCCGAAATACATATAAATCAGCCCACCAACAACATACATATATATATCAACCTTCATAATTTGATCATGGAAGCATGAAAACCATAAACATCACATAATAATTCCATTTCATGATAATATGCAAAAATAGACCATAATAGAATGTGTAGTAGTAATTCCATAATTCAAGAGTTCATAAATGATCATAAGGACCCATAAACTTGAAGTAAAATAGAGGATAAATGGTTGGACTTGTGGAAAGGAAGGTTTCCACAATCAACCCACATACCTCAACTTTGGAGAATCCTTGATGAAGATTGGAATGGAGAATTGATGCTTGAGATTGAGTCTTGAATCCGGAATTAGAACTTGAGATGTTTGAATTTGGTTGAAGATCTTGGTGGAATTTTCGAGAGGGATTAGTGAGTGTTTTTGAGTGTTTTGAAGCTATAAAGAAATATAACTAAGTATGGGACAATCCTCTTTTTTATAAAAGAAAAACGTCCCAGCCGCTACAGTAACGTAGCTCACTGGAATTTGCAAATCTGCTCCGACAGATTTTACGAAAATGGTCATAACTCCTTCATCCTAACTCGAAATGAGGTGAAACCAATTGCATTGGAAAGATAACTCGAAGGGATTTAATTTAATAGTTAGTGGCCCTTCCAGTTCCTTGTGTGCTAAGAGATATGCCCCTTTAAATTTGACCCTGAAAATCGCATTTTTTGCGATTTACGAATTTTTATACGGTTGCTCTAAAATTCGGGTTAGACCCATTTCCCACTCAATTTTACCCCCTGAATAAGAATATGAAGTCGAATTTCCAAAATCATGCACGGATTTTGAGATATATGGAAATTACAATTATAGGTGTTTCCGAAGCACATTTTCGGGCATTTTTGGGGTCGTTTCAATATCTCCCCCTTGGGAGCATTCATCCCCGAATGTTAAAGAAACGTACATGAGGGACACAAACATGGAAATATCAGCCCACATAAGGATGCAACAATGCACTTACATCTTATTTCAAAAACCTCAACATAGTTGTAAAACCACAATGAACTTGTCAATTTAAACATAAATGTATGCAATGACATAGGGGCTGAACTTAAGACCTGAGATTTTATAAAGGGCTTAAATTAATACCTTAGGCTCAGTGGATTGGAAAAGATAAGGATATCGCCTTTGCATGTCCGCTTCGGCCTCCCAAGTAGCACTTTCAACTTGTTGATTTCTCCAAAGGACTTTAACGGAAGCCACATCTTTGTTTCTCAACCTCTTCACTTGTCTATCTAAAATATGGACCGGAACCTCTTCATAGGTCAAATTATCTTCAACAACACCCACAACATCAAGAGACACAATGGCATTCGGATCACCCACACACTTCCTCACATAGACCATGAAATACCGGATGAACCAAATTCATTTCGCTAGGCAATTCCAACTCACAAGCTACCTTGCCAATTCTCCTCATCACCTTATAAGGACCCACGTATCTTGGGCTCAACTTGCCCTTCTTACCAAAACGAACCACACCCTTCATGGGTGACACCTTCAAATAGACCCAATCACCAACTTGGAATTCAAGAGCCCTTCTCCTCACATCGGCATAGGACTTTTGGCGACTTTGGGCCGTCTTCAACCTTTCTCTAATCATCCTAACCTTCTCAAGAGCCTCCATAACTAGATCTGGTCCTAACAAGGCCACCTCACCAACCTCAAACCACCCAACCGGTGATCTACAACGCCTCCCATAGAGAGCCTCAAAAGGAGCCATACCGATGCTAGAATGATAGCTATTGTTATAGGCAAACTCAATCAATGGAAGATGATCATCCCAACTACCCTTAAGCTCCAATACACAAGCCCTAAGCATATCCTCAAGTGTTTGGATAGTCCTTTCGGCTTGTCCATCCGTTTGCGGGTGAAAGGCCGTAGTAAGCTTAACTCTCGTACCTAGACCCCTTTGAAAGGACTTCCAAAAGTGTGAAGTAAATTGAGTACCACGGTCCGATATGATGGATAGAGGAATCCCATGCAACCTTACCAAGTCATGAATATATAACCTTGCATAATCTTCCGCCCCATATGTTGTCTTTACCGGTAGAAAATGAGCCGATTTTGTCATCCTATCAACCACCACCCAAATAGAATCAAAACCTTTTCTAGTCTTGGGTAAACCAACTACAAAATCCATATTAATTTCTTCCCACTTCCAAGTAGGAATCTCTATGTCTTGGGTTAGACCACCCGGCCTTTGATGTTCGGCCTTGACTTGTTGACAACTATGACAACCGGAGACGAATTTGGCAATGTCCTTCTTCATGCCTCCCCACCAATACACATCCCTCAAATCTCTATACATTTTGGTGGAACCGGGGTGAATGGAGTAGGAAGAATTATGAGCCTCCTCAAGAATTTTCTCCCTCAAACCATCAACACAAGGCACACACAACCTACCTTGGTACCTAAGGGCACCATCTCCCCCTTGGGAGAAAACTTCCACCTTGCCCTCTTTCACCAAGGCCTTCAATTCTAACAAGGAAGAGTCAAGATCTTGTTTTGCTATCACCTCATCAACCAAGGAAGACCTAGCACCATCAACAACGACCACACCACCATTACCAACCTCTTCCAACCTAACCCCCAACCTAGCCAACCGATGCACCTCCCTAGCCATTTCCCTATCACCAATATCAACATGAGCTAGGCTACCCATAGACACCCTACTCAAAGCATCCGCCACCACATTAGCTTTACCGGGATGATAATGCACACTCATATCATAATCTTTAAGAAATTCTAGCCACCTTCTTTGTCTCAAGTTGAGATCTTTTTGGGTGAAGACATATTGGAGGCTCTTATGATCGGTGAACACATCAACATGTACCCCATACAAGTAATGACGCCAAATCTTTAAAGCAAACACCACCGCGGCTAATTCAAGATCATGCGTAGGATAGTTCTTTTCATGCACTTTGAGTTGTCTAGAAGCATAGGCTATCACCTTACCATTTTGCATTAGGACACAACCCAAGCCAACTCTAGAAGCATCACAATACACAACAAATCCCTCAAGCCCATCCGGTAGTGACAATATAGGAGCGGACACAAGTTTATCTTTCAAGGTTTGAAAACTCCTTTCGCACTCGTCGGTCCACTCAAACTTAGCCTTCTTTTGTGTCAACTTAGTCATGGGAGAAGCAATAGAAGAAAACCCATTCACAAATCTCCGGTAGTAACCCGCTAAGCCCAAGAAGCTCCTAATATCCGACGGGGTCAATGGCCTAGGCCAATTTCTAATCACATCGGTCTTCTTAGGGTCTACCTTAATACCATCCCCCGACACCACATGACCTAGGAAGGCAACCTCCCTCAACCAAAATTCACACTTTTCATACTTGGCATACAACTTCTCCTCTCTCAATCTTTGCAACACAACCCTCAAGTGACCCATATGTTCTTCCTCGCTATGCGAATAGATTAAAATATCATCAATGAAGACCACAACAAAGGAATCAAGGTAGGGTTTAAAGACCCTATTCATTAGGTCCATGAAGATAGCCGGTGCATTGGTCAACCCAAAGGACATGACCACAAATTCATAATGCCCATACCTAGTCCGGAAGGCTGTCTTGGGAATGTCACACTCCCTCACCTTCACTTGATGATACCCGGACCGAAGATCAATCTTAGAGAAGTGGCTAGCCCCTTGCAATTGGTCGAACAAGTCATCAATCCTAGGAAGAGGATATTTATTCTTGACGGTGACCCTATTGAGTTGCCGGTAATCAATACACATCCTAAGGGACCCATCTTTCTTCTTCACAAACAACACCGGTGCACCCCATGGTGATTGGCTAGGCCTAATAAAACCCTTCTCCAACAAGTCCTTCAATTGTTCCTTCAACTCCTTTAACTCCGCCGGGGCCATACGGTAAGGGGGAATAGAAATGGGTTGAGTATCGGGGAGGAGGTCTATGCCAAAATCTATTTCCCTTTCGGGAGGAACACCGGGAAGGTCATTAGGAAAGACATCAAGGAATTCATTTACGATCGGAACCGACTCTATAGGAAGGGTTTTGGACTCCACATCCTTAACCCTCACAAGGTGATAGAGACACCCCTTAGAGATCAACTTACGGGCTTTAATGCAAGAGATGAACCTACCCTTGACTACCACATTTTGGCTTTCCCACTCAAGAATGGGTTCACTTGGGAATTGAAACTTGACTCTACGGGTTCTACAATCAATGGAAGCATAGTATGCATGCAACCAATCCATCCCAAGAACAACATCAAAATCGACCATGTTCAACTCAACAAGATCACAAGGCAATATTTTATGCAAGATGCAAATAGGACAATTTCTATAGACCTTCCTAGCAACAATATATGCACCAATAGGAGTAGACACCTTATATGACTCACGCAACAATTCGGGCTCAACATGAAACTTTTTGGCAACAAAGGGGGTGACAAAAGAAAGAGAGGCACCCGGATCAATTAATGCATATACATCAAAGTCAAAGATTTTCAACATACCGGTAACGACATCGGGGACTTCATCGACCCCTTGCCTCCCATGCAAAGCATAAAATCGATTGTGCCTTGGGGCACCATCTTGTCGGCCCCCTCTCCCCAAAGGAACCGCATTGGCACCTTGTGGACGGACCTCCTTACCCTTGTTGCGATTTCGAGGACAATCCATTGCCTTGTGCCCCATTTCCCCACAACTATAGCAAGCACCGGTATTTCTCAAGCACGGGCCACCATGGCCCTTACCACACTTCGGACATACATCAATAGGACCCATACCACCAACACCTTGGGCCCTTGGAACATCATTGGCAAACCCCTTATGGGGCGCATGAGAAGACCCTTGGCCTTGATGAAACCGGCCTCCCCTTCGACTTTGGAACTTGCCCTCAAAACGGGCCCTCTTGGCCTCATGACCCCTCCTCTTCCTCAACTTCTCTTCCTCCATTTGTTCGGCATAGACCATCAAGCGGGACAAGTCCATGTCACTAATCAACATTGCGGACCGGCATTCTTCACTCACTAGGTCGGACACACCCATCACGAATTTGTTCATTCTAGATCGTGAGTCGGCAACCAAGTGTGGAGCATATCTTGAAAGTTGGTTAAACTTGAGGGCATACTCCCTCACACTCATAGACCCTTGTTTTAAATTCATGAACTCCACCAATTTGGCTTCCCTAAGTTCAAGAGGAAAGAATCGATTAAGGAAAGCCGTTTTGAACTCTTCCCAAGGCACCACATAGTTTGCCCCCTTCTCTTCCTTCCATTGGTTGTACCATATTTGGGCCACCCCTTTTAGTTGGTAGGCCGCCAACTCCGCCTTATCTTCTGACCTCATGCCCATGATAGCTAATATCTTGTGGACTTCATCAATGAACTCTTGAGGGTCTTCATCTAACTTAGACCCATAGAATTCCGGGGGATTCATCCGCACGAAGTCTCTCACCCGAGATGCCGGGGTAGGAGCCTGAGGAGCTTGGGCCCCGTGGTTGGCTTGATTAGCCATAGCTTGAGCAAATAAAGTAAGGGCATCCCGAAGATCCCCATTGGTCGGTTGTTCCTCGGGTGCGCGGGCTCGTCTTCCTCTTGTATTAGGCATGATCTAGCATAGCAAAGAGCAACCGTTAGGGAAGAACTTAATTCAACTCTATAGCACGACTTAGAACAAGGAGAAGGGAAACATTTCCTAAAACGTCTCATAGCCTCCTACTCATAGTTGTGGTGCACAACACAACCATGAATCGGACTCTAATCAACGCGGTGGGTTGGACTCCGAGGATCTATCAACCTAGTGCTCTGATACCAAGTTTGTCACGACCCAAGCCTAGGGCCTAGACGTGACCGGCGAATGGGGAACCCGAAGGAACCCCAAACAAGCCTCATAGCGTATCATTACACATCCTTGGTCGCGGAAGCAATTAAAATGACCATAAGCAATAAGCATAATCAAAGGGGGAAATCGGGACTAAGGGAGCAAGAGAAAAAAAGAAGAAATGGTACATAAATACCATAGATGAGTCAAGCTCAAGCATAATACACAACTTGTCCAACACCACCTCTAAACATGAGTACTTAGCGGGGGCCAAGACAAACTACCGGGCTCACCCTCATAGTCAAAACATAACTAAAAAGAAAAGTCTTATACATAGCAAAAGATCATGAGCAACGTCCCCGGAATGGAGGACTCACCAATAACCTTGATAGGAAATCGTATTAGCCACGCGGAGGAGGATGGTCAAGCGGTGCTCCGGTCCCTACATGGTGACATCATGTAGGCATAGAGTATGCGTTAGTACGTTTGAATGTACTAAGTATGTGGGATGCAATGCAATGCTACAATAGATGGACATCATAGGAAAAATGCATAATCATACCCGATAGATAGCACATTAGAGAAATGATATGTATAATGATGCTTACATAAAAATCATATTTAGTGGGACGTAGTACATGTGTGGTGAGTGACCATCAATATAGTATTTCCAAGGCCTACCACCCCCTTGGAGAGGCGAAAGAGGTACAAACCCCTCAATGTGGTTACCCGGGCCTACCACCCCCCGAGCTAGGGACCAAGGTACAAACCCCTCGATGTGGTTATACGGGCCTACTACCCCCCGTACTAGGCAACCAAGGTACAAACCCCTCGATACGGTTATACGGGCCTACTACCCCCCGTACTAGGCAACCAAGGTACAAACCCCTCGATACGGTTACCCGGGCCTACAACCCCCCGAGCTAGGCTTGGTCGACTCACACACTATATAGAGAAAATCATATACATGTATCCATTTCATCATCATTTCAATACTTATATAATCATCCGACTCATAGGACGTACATTGGACCTTCCATTTCATAAGAATTCTATAAATGGCATTTTATCAAACATATGGTGGGCTACTTGTTCATGTAAATAAAATCATGTGTTTCAAGAGTACTAAGTCCAACCAATTTCAAAATCCATATAAAACAGCCCACCAACAACATACATATATATATACATATATAACAACCTTCATAATTTGATCATGGAGGCATGAAAACCATAAACATCATATAATCATTCCATTTCATGATAATATACAAAAATAGACCATAATAGGATGTGTAGTAATAATTCCATAATTCAAGAGTTCATAAATGATCATAAGGACCCATAAACTTGAAGTAAAATAGAGGATAAATGGTTGGACTTGTGGAAAGGAAGGTTTCCACAATCAACCCACATACCTCAACTTTGGAGAATCCTTGATGAAGATTGGAATGGAGAATTGATGGTTGAGATTGAGTCTTGAATCCGGAATTAGAACTTGAGATGTTTGAATTTGATTGAAGATCTTGGTGGAATTTTGGAGAGGGATTAGTGAGTGGTTTTGAGTGTTTTGAAGCTAGAAAGAAATATAACTAAGTATGGGACAATCCTCTTTTTTATAAAAGAAAAATGTCCCAGCCGCTACAGTAACGTAGCTCACTGGAATTTGCAAATCTGCTCCGACAGGTTTTACGAAAATGGTCATAACTCCTTCATCCTAACTCGAAATGAGGTGAAACCAATTGCATTGGAAAGATAACTCGAAGGGATTTAATTTAATAGGTAGTGGCCCTTCCAGTTTCTTGTGTGCTAAGAGATATGCCCCTTTAAAGTTGACCCTGAAAATCACATTTTTTGCGATTTTCGAATTTTGATACGGTTGCTCTAAAATTCGGGTTAGACCCATTTCCCACTCAATTTTACCCCCTGAATAAGAATATGAAGTCGAATTTCTGAAATCATGCACGGATTTTGAGATATATGGAAATTACAATTATAGGTGTTTCCGAAGCACATTTTCGGGCATTTTTGTGGTCGTTTCATTTTTGCTGAATTTTTCTAGGGAAAAGATCAAGATAAAAGAAAATACCATTGGGCCTCTCTTGAAACCTTGAGTTTACCTTGTACAGAAGGAGGAGTAGGGCTAAGAAGACTCAATGATATACGCACTTCCTTACAATATAAACAATGGTGGACTTTCAGGACTAAGGATACCTTATGGAGTCAATTTCTTAAATCCAAGTATTGTCAAAGAGCTCATCCAGTTGCCAAAACGGTGGATACTGAAGATTCTTTAATGTGGAAATATATGATGAAGAACAAGATTACAGTAGAAGATCATATAGGTTGGAAAATCAATTCTGGAAACTGTTCTTTTTGGTGGGATGATTGGTTAGGTGTAGGTTCCCTAGCTTACTATACTACCTCTGTTTCAAGTCTCAATAATGCCACTATTGCACATTTTCTCGCAAATGGAGAATGGAAAGAAAGGAAACTAAGGCAACATGTTCCATCTCTTATTGTTCCCTATATTTTAAATACTAAGTTTCAGTTTTTGCAGGGGTTATAGACACTGCAGTAATATACTAAGTTTCAGTTTTTGCCGGAGGTTACAGACACTGCAGTATGGAAACATACAGAATCTGGAAAGTTCACTTGTTCATCAGCCTGGGAAATTTGCAGAAAGAAGAAGGATACTACAGTCATTCATTCTCAAATATGGCATAGACATATTCCTTTCAAAATGTCCTTTCTTTTATGGAGATCAATAAGACATACATTGCCCACCAATGAAAAACTAGCAACTTTTGGGGTGGAGCCTGTGAAATGTTACTGCTGTATTAAGCAGTGTTGGGATGAAGTTGATCACATTTTTATTCAAGGAAATTTTGCAGCTCATATCTGGAAGTTTAGCATGGGGATCACTTATCAACAGACCTCTCTGATTGAATATCTATTGCAGTGGAGAGGTATTACAGGGAAGAATGAAGTACACAAGACAATTTTACAAACTCTTCCTATAGTAATATGCTGGAATCTATGGAAAAATAGATGCTCGTCTAAATATGGAGGAAAGAAATCTAGTATCCTTAGAGTCAAATATTTGGTTCTAAAAGACATGCTTTTAATTTTGAATTATGTTTTTCCTTACCTTCATTAGCCTGTGATATGGCCAGAAGTCGTGGACTGTTCTGGAAAATGTCATCAGGATGTAAGAATTACTTTAATCAAGTGGAAAACTCCTCCTCCTAGCAGATATAAGTTGAATACGGATGGCAGTGCTTTGCACAATCCCTGGAAAATTGGAGGGGGAGGCATTTTAAGAGATGATCATGGGGTCATTATTTTTGCCTTTACTATACCACTTGGTGAAGGAACAAATAATCAGGCTGAAGTACATGCTGCCTGCTATGGTTTAAGCTGGTGCATACAACATAATTACCATAATATTATTTTAGAAGTTGATTTTGAATTACTAACTAAATGGCTATTGCAGGTTTCTAATTCCCCTTGGAGGATACACGGATATATACAGGAATTATAGATACTTGCTAACCATTGTCAGTTTTTTCGTTGTCTTCATATTTACAGGGAGGCGAACAGTACAACAGACCTCTTAGCCAAACACAGTCACAAACACGATATTGTACAACATTACTACTCTCCTCAGCAATTGCCTCAAGCAGTAAAAGGGAGCTATTTGTTAGAGAAAATGGGAGTACAAAGTGTTAGAAGAAAGAAGTTGAAACGACTCAAACAACCACCTTGAATGTCCGAAGATTTGTTCCAACAGTAAAAGGAATTCAAGCTAACAAGAGCAATCTATGCAGTTTGAAGTACAGTAGTATACCAAATCGATTCAATGAGTCCTAAATTGGTTTTAATGCCTTTGAATCTTGATACACATTCTATTCAAATTATTATGTCCTTTGTAGGTATAATAAGGTGTTTAGGACTAGTTTCAATGATGTAAGGGGAGAGTGTCCCTTATTTATGTATTATTAGTAACTTTGTATTAAGAGAGGAGTCCTCTCTAGGTGCTTAGTTTAATAATATATCATATTGTATTAGGTTGAGTCGACTAACCTTAGTAGGTAGGTCGACTTGTCCCACCTTACGTTGGAGGTAAGGTATTTGCCCCCCTCCTTGTATTATTTCTTTTTTTACATATATGATAAGGCCTTTGTTTCTCAGCCCCTGACCCACCCAAGGGTCATTCCACTAAAAAAAATAAAAAATAAAAAATTCAAGGTACAGTTAAGAGTTATGTTTTGAGAATTCTTTCGAACATTTTAAGAAAGTCCCTTTGAGTCATTTGTGGAATCTTCTATAACTTCTAGTAATTTGTTTCAAGACTCGAGTAAGTGAGCATGAGAGTGAGGCAAATGTATTCATGAGTCTATTTTGTCATCATGAAATCTTTCATAGCATGAGCCATAACTCTCGAATTCATAATTCACATTTAAGGGAGAGTTAAGAGTAGAGTTCAAGAATGTTTTGAGTTCAATTGTGAATCCTTGGAGATCCATAATCGATTTGAGTTAAATTTTGAGAAAGTAAGTATGAGAATGAGAATAGTTGTATACATGAGTTCCATAATGTTATGTAGACCTACGAGTCAAGTCGTTCATGACCATAAATTCCGCATGAACTCCAGAAGTTGAGTATCTATGAGAGGCGTAATATCTTTATGTTCTAAGTCTTAAGTATTGAGTTTCTAATCCATTTGAGATTACATTCCTAATCATGGGACTATTACATGTTACCCATGTAGTCCTTGAGTTGGGTTATTCATGTCCATAATCCCGCATGAACCCTAAAATTCGAGCAGCCTTGAGACGAGAAGTATCTTTGAGTCCTTGAGTCGAGTAGTTCATGATCATAAATTCCACATGAACCCTCTAAGTTGAGCATTCTTGAAGTGAGTAGTATTATGGAAGTTCTTGAGTTCCAAATATTGAGTTCTATCTATGGTTATTGAAAACCTTACATTGAGTCGTTCACGACCATAATTCGGCATGAACCATATTTTAAGAAGTCTTTTACAAACGTTTTAACTTTGTTTGAAGACTTAAATTTTGAGTTATGCAAAGAGTAAAGAGTAAAGAGTTGAGTTCATTTCTTCAAAAGAGTATATCGGGAATGTGTATTCCTAAAGAGTAAATGTTTTCACATTTAAACAAGAATGGAAACTGAGATTTTAAAAGAGCCTTTGAGGTAGTTTTTCAGTAAAGTGGAAACTATGATTTCCAAGAGGTCTTTTACGCTAAGTTTTGAGTAATTATCTCAAACCAAAGAAAGAGTTTTTTTTTACAAACATATAACCTAAGTTTATTTTGGGTGTAGTGTTGAGCACCGATATGGGGAGGCGAATTCAGATAACTCAAGTCTCCATAAACCATGTAGCCATCAAGGGTAGTAAAGGATCATACTTTTTAGATGACTCCTTAAGATGCTTTTAGCATAGACTAGTGGATCCACTTAGTGAGTTAGGTTCTATATCCCCGACAAGGTATAGGAAAGTCCTTGGCAGCGTGAGGTAAAATGTTGTATTACAACTTAGGCTCATGGTGGTGGTTGTCGGTTAGAGAATCTCCCACAAAGTTATATTGTATTTTTATATACATACTGAGTATTATTGTATTTTTCAATACATTTAGTTGCTATCTACATTTTTACAACTTTTCATATATATATATTGCATCTTTTACTATTGCATTATCCTTGAGTATTTCGAGTTGAGTATCTTATACTTACGTAATTCTGAATTGAGTAAGTTTGAGTAGTTTTGAGTATCCTTGAGTATACCTCTGAGTTGGATATCTTATCATTGAGTTGAGCTATGTTTCTTTGAATTGAGTCAGTTGAGAAGAGGTAAGTATGTTTCCTTTTTATCAAAGATCAAGCTTTTCTTTATGCTTTAGAATTCATCTTACATGCTCGTACATTCCACGTACTGAGCCATTTGGCTTGCAATTTCTCATGATGCAGACACAGGTATTCAGGGTCATCAATAGAAGCTTCGTTGATACATCTGGACGTTCGAGTTAGCTATGGTGAGCCTCTTTGCTTTCGGAGGACTTCATTTACTTTTCAGTTTAGTCAGGATGTCATGGGTCTTGTCCCGACTTTCGTCATTAATAGTTAGAGGCTTCATAGATTGTTAGTATAGTTGAGAAGTCGGTATCATTTATTTTGTTAAATGTTTAAAGACTTAAGTTACCTATTTTGTGGTGAGTTGAATATTATTTTTATATTCAGAGTTTTTCATTTGAGTTAAAGTTTTGTATTTCAGTTTCTTGAATTTTTATTTAGTTCTTAAGCTTTTGTATGTTTGAGGGTTCGCTTGGGGACCATCAATAGTTCTTGAGTGTTGGCCACTACAGGGTGTAGGCTTGGGTCGTGACAATTTTCCACCTACAGAAGCACCTATTGAAACAGACCAAGCTGTCTTTTGAGTCCGAAAAAGACATGTATGGATGCAAGATTATCCGGTTACCGGTGTTAATATCAATGATGAGACAATTACTCATTTTGCACTATTTGTAGATTGTGACCCAATAAGTTTTGAAAGTGCTGCCCAAAAAAAAATGGAAGGAGGCAATGGATGCTGAATTTTAGCAATTGAAAAAAATAACCCTTGGGAGCTTACTGATCTACCAAAAGGGCAAAGGACCATTGTAGTGAAATGGGTTTATAAAACTAAACTCAATGAGAATGGTAAAGTTGATAAGTACAAGGCGCGCTTAGTGGGCAAGGGATATAACCAAGAGTATGGTATGGATTACAAAGAGGTGTTTGCTCCAGTAGCTAGACTTGATACCATTAGGTCGGTGGTGGCATTTTGCAGCCCAAAACAAATGGCCAATTTATCAATTGGACGTAAAATTGGCCTTTTTACATGGAGAATTGCTAGAGTAGGTATATGTCAAGCAACCCCCTTGTTACATTAAGTATGGTAGCGAAATAAAGTTTGCAAATTGAAAAAAGCATTATACGGGATAAAACAAGCTCCACGAGCTTGGTATAGTCGCATTGATGCTTATTTCAATAAGGCAGGTTTTAGAAACTGCCATTATGAGCATATACTTTATACTAAAGTTGAAGATGGAAAGCTTGTCATTGTATGCTTATCTGTAGATGATTTAATTTATACTGAGAATTATCATGTATTGCTTAAAGATTTTAAGCAATTGATGATGACTAAGTTTGAAAGGTCGGATCTTGGCTTGATGCATTACTTTCTGGGAATTGAAGTGAAGCAGTATTCTGGTGGAAGTTTTATTTCACAAAAGAAATATGTCCAGAAAATTTTAAGGAGATTTGGTATGACAAACTGCAACTCTGTCACCAGCAGAGATAGGGCTGAAGCTTGAAAAGGATTCTACAAGAAAGAGGATTAACAACGCTTTCTACAAGTATATCATGAGAAGTTTGATGTAGTTAACAGCCACTACACCTGAAATAATGTACTTTGTAAGTCTTTTAAGTAGGTATATGGAAAGTCCAAGAGAAGCTCACTTATTGGCTGCTAAAAGAATTCTCAGGCATTTGCAAGGTATTGTTGATTTTTGCATTTTGTAGAAGAAATTAGGTGAATCAGATTTAATCGGCTTCACAGATAGTGATTATACTGGAGATAAAGATGATAGGAAAATCACATCCGGTTATGTTCTCATGTTTGGTTCAGGTGCTGATTCATGGTGTTCCAAGAAGCAGCCAATTTTTATATTATCAACCACAAAAGTGGAATTTGTGGCAACAATTGTGTGCGCTACTCAAGCTATCTGGTTGAAGAACATTTAGTCTAAACTATGTATTCTTCCGCAAAAGCCAACTCTAATTTACTGTGACAATGGTTCAACAATTAAGCATTCTAAAAATCCAGTGTTACATGGGAGGAGCAAACACATTGATGTGAAATTTCATTTCTTGAGAGATCTCACAAAGGATAAGATCATTGATGTTGTCTACTGCAAAAGTGAAGACCAAGCTGCTGATATTTTAACCAAGCCCCTCAGTTATGCAGCAGTTGTGAAGATGACAAAGCTACTAGGAGTTTGTTCATTGAGGAAGGTTATCGCTTCTGAAAATAATTAAACTGATGTATGTGACTTATCAATTTAAGGGAGGCATTGTTGGAAGTGTTATTTTATTTAGGAACTATTTATTTCACGTTTGTTTGTCTTTTATTTAGTTGAATTGTTCAACTCCTAGTTATTAGGAAGTAGACGTGTTTTCAGTTTAGAAAGCAAAGTTTGTTAGGAGTCCTAGTAGTAGTGGGCTTGTGGGTTTAGTGCTTACCAAGAAAATCTCTGTAAAAGTCTATATAATAGACTTATCCGGTTGCTATTGAAATCAGAGAATTACGCAGTTTCTTGTTTTCTTTTGTTGAGTTTTTCTGCCTGCTTTATTCACTGTTCTGCTTGGCATATTTTATTAGTAAGGTCTGATACAAGACCAAGAAGTGTGTTTGTTAGAATACACTAGTAATGGGGGCGGAAAAATGGGTTACTACAACAACCTGCAATTTCACAATACCAACACAAATATATATTAGTAAAATATGTTTTACTGAATACAATAAGACACAACAAAGGCAATTGCACGGAACAACAATACAATCAAATACATTTGAAAAATGAACTAAAAGTCTAATAGGAGACGAGATTATTCAAACATATTTAAGTTCCTAATCGCTTCCTACTCACATTCTCACACTTATATACCAATTCCATTACCAACTCTGGCCTTGCTTGCGTAACTTTCTTCCTTCCCAAAAGTAATCGTCCAACCTTTTAGGTGAGATTACACTTCTAGTACCCCCGACGGGGCTTGCCAATGCAAAAATCACCCAAGGCATCAGGAGTTGGGATCTTAGAGGCATAACCATCCTTATCACCATTCACATTGTTGATTGTTTTGTCTGCAGGATTGATGGGGATTTCTCCCTTTGCAAAATTGTCCCCCCATAGAAATGACGTTTCCAATTCCATGTCCTAGAGATGTGGCATGTATGCTATATTCGTCGGTGTCTGAAGATTTTGGCACAAGAGCATCAACATCATTATGTGCCTCAGGGATCTTTTTCTGGAAAGATCATATAAAAACTTGTCAAATAATGATAAATAAATTATGAAGGTTATTCAAGTTTTATCAAAAATCTTATCACGGAGAAGGCATATAAAGGCACAAATATTTCATGTTGTTGTGAAAAAGATTTTCTACTACAATTGTAAATGAAAAACCTTAGCTTGGAAGAGTTGGCTCGATCTGTATTGATGAAGGAGACAAGGGGAAATCAATAAACACATATGACTAGATACAAAGGATGAAGCTATCTTGTTTAATAATGAACCAATTAATTTTTAGCACACTAAATTTAATATTTAATAACTATTTTTCTTTTTTAAGTAGTGCACATTCTAGAAATTTTAAATTCGTTTACAAGTTAAGTAGTAGCCAAAGTATATCCATGTCAAGAATCATTATGGAGAACGGAATACCAGTAAAAAACTTTTGGTTCGAACAACTAGCTCTCAATTTATTGTATATGACTTGAACCATAAAAATATTAATCTTATACCACAAGGTACATTAAAAAGAACACAGATCAAAGCACATATTAGAGATTGAAAAAAGAAAGAAAAAGAAGCACACAAATCAAATTAAAGCATACATTAGAGATTGAAAAAAGAAATGTAAATCAAAGCAAGAAAGATTGTTGTCCATTTTACCATAGCCTTACAACATTTAAAATAATTATTGGGGCAATTAAAAAAATGTTGAAGCAATTCAAATCGAAAACTTTGCCATTTTCAAGTATTTCAGATGCAGTGCTCCAACACCGAATAACAAGCATCGAGTTCTATGAATACTAAAATTTGTCACTTTAAAAGTCAAAGAAAAAATTGAAAATAAAATAATTAGAACAGATTATGGGGACCTGACAAAAAATAGTTTAAAAAAAAAGAATCTCACTTTCAACATGAAAACTCAACTATAGAAAATAATGCCAAACATAGCACCAAAAATATTGAAGATTAAATAAAACTAAATAAATAACAAATTCTCACAAGTAGATATGTTAGGTTCATAATCATCACTAAAATTACTTGTCTAAATTGAGTAAATAAACGGAAAAACAATTGAATCCGTTTTTTATATTTAAAACTCTAAAACGAGAAAGTTCATATGATGCATTTAGTAGAAAGAAGAGATTATCAAAGGTAAATTCTATGTGCTAAATCCCGGCATATTTAATGAACTAAACAAAGTGATGGAATTTTTGGTCGAGTAGTTGACCTCAATCGTAGATCACCGGTGAATTCTCCGGGATGAATTTCGACCAAATCAATTCGAGATGGTTTTTTAGTTCAGAGTTTTGCTAGATTCTCAAACACTGAAATTTGACAAGTGAGAAGAAGAGAAATTTTAGGAGTTTATATATTAGTGTGATGAGTGATCCTATACAACCCAGATTATAGAAAATATTATGTTACGTCTAGTTGAATTGTCTATGTTATGTCACGCGAGTTTTGTTAAAGAATCTTAAATGAAATGTCATAATTAGTAGTTATTGACTAGGACCTCTAGAATGGAATAAAAGATAAAAAAAACATTGATTAATTAACTTTTATGGTCAAAATTTAGTAAATAGAAAAGTATCCTTATATGCACTTGTTTTTTCCTAAATTACTTTATCACATTTCTTTTGAGAATTTAAATTTTCTTCACTAATTGTTTTAAGATTTAGTAAATTATTTGTTTTCATATATGCCCATTTTATCCAAAATTGCTTGTTCACACTTGTTTTGAGAATTCAATTTTATTTATTAGTAGTGTGAAAAGTATTTTATGGTCAAATATAATTTGAGATTTCAACAACAGAGACCTAAATTTGATTTCAAAATGATATTATTAATAGATTATTAATTATTAGAGAATCTCATAAATAATCAAATGAAATTTAAAATAAACGCTTAAGATTTTAATAATGAAACAATATTTTTATAAAATAAAGTGTATCTATCGTGCATTCACATCAAATCAGCAAATACATGACACATATGAGAACTTACCCTTTGTTTATTAAATATTATAGTGAAAGATTAGTAAAAATAAAAAATTTCATATACTTATTCTGTCCTAAATTACCCGACCACACTTATTTTAAGAATTTAAATTTAAATTCAATTTTTCTTCATTAACTTTTTCAATATTTAGTACTTTTTTTTAATATGCTCATTTTATTCTAAATTGCTTGATCACGCTCGGTTTCATAATTTAAATTTTATTTACTAACAAAATTTATAAGATGTAGTAAATATTTTTTTTCTTCTTATATGCTCATTTATCCTAAACTCGTGTTTGGCACTCCTATAACCATAGGTTGGGGAGAAGATGCCGTTGTCATGAATTTTCGTTCATTGGTTTAAACATATACTTTTTTTCTCTTCAATATGTGCATTCTACATAGACCTATGTTCTTGATAAATAACAACAAAGTGGAATTTTCAAACAAACTACCAGTAGAAGTTACTCCACTATAACACACTTAGAATATGTGTGCTTTTCTAGTAAAACGAGTTTTTGATATTAAATGCGAACTTTTTTTTTAATTTAAAAAAGCTAATAATTTAGTCAAAACCACTCTATGATATTCTTGTTTGCTGTTAGATCTTTTGTCTTTTATGTGACTGACTGTTACACACATATGATAAAATTATATTTAACTATTATTTTCCTTTTCTTTTAAAGCAAATTTACCACTAGATAGTGTCTTGTGGTCTTTTATTAAACATAAAAAAATCAATAGGGACAAGTACAAGCAAGGGGGGATAGGCCTTACCTCACTAATCCTAATGAAGTACCTAACTTCTACTACCTAACAAGCGTGAAGAAAATAAGAGCTAGAGAGAACTAAATATATTTTTATCATCACAGAATTTGTAATACACTCCATGATGATATTACAAATGAGGATACTTAAATAATGTAAGAATATGCCAATCAAGAAGAAAGTTGAGTTACCAGCCTCAAACTTTCTATTATAAAAACATGAATTAAAAAAGATTGATTTCCCATCAAAAGTAACTTGAAGTATTTTTCTCCAGTCTTCTTCTTCTAACCTATCCAACAACACTTGGTGATTCATATCTTCTTTATAGATTTATTGGATCTAGTTGAACCAATTGATACTGTCAAATGGTTTTGTTTTGCCTATCACATCGGTAGTTGCCTTGAAACAAATTCCTCAGTCATTTTACCGTCCCAACTATGTTGCCTCCCATATGACTTCTTTTTTCTTTTGTTGCTTCCATTTCATTATTGCCTAGGTGATATATCCCTTTCCCTAGCCACTCTATCAAATCATATGTCCAGCATATTGTCTTCCTCATCTTCATCAAGATAATCCTCACCCAAATCGACTCCATCTGCATCATGAGAATCCTCGCCCAAATGAATTGTATTTGACAGTAAGGCCCTTGACTCATTCTTCTTTGCAAACACACATTTAGGCACAAATATGAGAGCTTCTGGACTTAATTTGCTATTCAAAGCAGGTGGTTGGACTTGTTTTTCCTTGGATCAAATCGTTGTCATTCTCTATTAACCGTATTTTCTTTCCAATAGTCTTCAATAAAGCATCAAAGCTATTCGAACATAATAGGTCTCTTGAGGCATTACTAGTATCTTGCCTCTTCTCAATGTCATGAAAATTCTTTGTCGAACCCTTTTCACTACATGAAGAATTATTTTAACCAGTCGGGGAAAGAATCCGACTACTATTTGATTTTTTGTGTGCAACCAGTGTCCAGTTTTTAGTTGAATTTTCATTTTCAACTTGCAAAACATGCTGCCCATAATTTTCAGCATCTTTAACATCAGATGTATCCATTAATTTTTGTCCTGAATCTATTAATTTTTGCCCTGAACCAACTCGCGGTGCATCAACCCAAACTCTTGGTGTCCCCCCCTGCATTTTTAGTTGCATTCGACATCAAATTTAGCCCAACTTCTTTTGATTGCACCTCATTAGTTACAACATGTTGGTTATTGCAATCACCTTTGTTTTCAGTAGTTGTTTCAACACCAATATTACTTGTATCAGCATCCACTGAGTCTACACGATTTTGCTCGGAAGTGGAAGCAACCAATTGTTAATCTAAAGAAGTAGCTTTACTTTGATCGACATCTACAGTCTTTATTTTTTCATTTTAATATTTCTCTCGCATCGCCTTGATACTTTTCACTATCGGTAGTACCTTTTAAAGCAACTTCAATGCTATCATCAATTTGTTTGTTATTTTGATTTCTTTTTTAGATCAAACGACGACTATCTTCATCATGACCTTGGTGCTTACAATAATTGGAATACAAAGGTAGATTATCATATACAATCTCCTAAAAAACCTCGATCAACTTACCAGATTTTCCATCCACAAACTGCAACCTTATACGATTTGGAAGCTTTTCCATTAGATCAAGTATAACCTTGAACCTATTCATGCTAGTTCTTGACTTGATTTGAGTAGCTTTATCTATAGGTATTTGTTTCTCAACTGTTGATGCTATAGATAACAAAGACTTCTTTGCAAACAAATCTGGATATAAGTTCTGTAAAGAAATCCAAACCGCAGCTAATATCGTTTCCTCCTTAGGGTTATATCCAATGGACCATGGAAAACCCCTACATTGGTGCTCCTCTCCATTGTAGAGAAGATAATTAACTGAGCGAGATAAATCTAGTACATAATCTTCATATTGATCAAACATTAACAAAATTTATTTTGGAGCAAGTAAGCCAATTAAACAATTGCCCTTGGTACCAAGATGTTTTGATAAAATTGACCTCAATATCTTCAAATCTGGTGCACCATGAGATAATTTAAACACCACTGTTTGATGTAATCCATGTTCGATCATAAAGTCTTGCCTTTTCTCCATTGAAAACGTGATAATAGGTTTTTCATGAATTATTTCGATTGATTTTATGGTTGTTTTTGAGTTAATTAGGGCATATTGTTTAGGATTTATAGTATTGGAATTAAAAAGGGTGGCGTATGTTGTGGTTTGGGGTGGTGGGGCGGGTTGGACAACCTCAGAACGAGGTCGTCCAGTTGCCGTAGCAGCCATGATAGCTGCGCAACTGCTGCCTATGTAGGAGCCACTAGAAACCCTAGGTCGGTAGTTTTTCCGTCGTTGTTGCCCACCTTCTCGATATACCGTATGATCTGATATGTTTATATTGATTATGAACATTTAAATCTTATTTTCACTTCTGCAACTAAAGTAAATATGCTTCGAAGAACCAAGTATTCTTTTATAAATGTTGAAAAGACCAAATATGAACCTCTCACTGAGCAGAGATATGATAGTTACTTAGATGTGAATATTTTTTGCTAAACAAGTAAGAGGATGAATTTAATGACCCAAAAACCCAATTACTAAAGTAAAACAAGGTTCAAAACCACTCAAATTTGGAATCACAAAATGAGGGAAATGCAACACTTTGAAGTACAAACAACTTTATTTAAAAAACAAACAAACATCACCATAATTTCGTAACTATAAACATCACTACTAGTGGACACTATTCCCTCCGAGTGATATTCTTTGAAAAGGATTGACGAAAAGTTATTCAACTGAAAAACAACACTAATTCTGCATAAACGAAGACTTGTTTTTTTGTACTTCTTGAATTTGGAGATACTTAATTATGATAAGAGAAAATTAAAGAGAATGAATGATAATAACTGTAGCTTTGTAAGGTTTTGCAATACAAGACCAAGAAATGAGTTTGATAGAATATAATAGTAACAGGGGTGGCAAAATGGGTTATTGCAACAACTCACAATTTCACAATAAGAACACTGATATATATTAGTAATATGTTTTACGAAATACAATAAAACACAACAAAGGCAATTGTAAGGAATTACAATACAGGAAAATACACTTGAAAACTAAACTAGAAGTCTAAAAGGAGACGAGAATATTCAATATCATAATTAATTAACTTCCTTATCCCTTCCTACCCATCTTCTCAAACTTCTATACCAATTCCATTACTAACTCTAGCCTTGCTCGCATGAGTTTCTTCCTTCTCAAAAGTAATCATCCAACCTTTTAGGTGGAATTACACTTCTAGTACTAGACGCGGCTTGCCAATGCAGAAATCACTCATCACATCCCTTATTAGGATTCGGAATCCTAGAGGCAACACCAATTTCCTTATCACCTTTCACATTGTTGATTGTGTTGTCTATAGGATTGATGGGGGTTTTTTCCCTTTACAGAGTTGTCCACCATCGAAATGACGTTTCCAATTCCATGTCCTAGAGATGTAGCATTTATGCTATCTTCTCCAGTATTTGAAAATTTTCGCACAAGAAAAGGATAATCACTTGTACATCCACTTGCCAAATCTTCCCAAACACGAGCCAAAAGATAATTATTTTGAAGAAGGAGATGACTTATGTCACTATTTCTAGCACTCAGATCACTAGGTTCATTCCTAGCATGAGACAAAACATTATTTTGAGGAGGATTAAAGAAACAACTTGTTTCACTTGTCATAATTTCACTGCCTAAAGATTGATGGGTGCACTTCTGTTCGATACTCAAGGAAGTTCCACTACTCATCTCTCAACCAGTTAGAGCATCAACATCATTAAGCACCTCAGGAAAATTACTCTGGAAAGACTAGAAAGATAATACAAAAAGTTGTCAAAGAATGGAAAAGAAATTATTAAGGCTATTCGAGTTTCACCGAAAATCTTCTTTTGGAGAAGGCATATAAAGCACAAATACTTCATGCTACTTTGAAAAAGGTTTTCTACTGCAACTATAAATGAATAACCCTAGATTGGAAGATTTGACCCGATCTCTACTGATGAAGAAGACAAGGGGAAATCAATAAACACAAATGACTAGATAGAAAAGATGAAGCTATCTTTTTAATAATTAAACCAATTAATTTTTACCACACTAATTTAAAATTTAATAATTATTTTTTACTTTATAAGTAGTGCACCTTCTAGAAATTTTAGTATTGCCTTTGATAAGGTACCCCTTACAAGTCAAGGAGGAGCGAAAGTATATCCATGTCAAGAATCAGTATGCAGAACGAAATACTAGTACAACAACTGACTCTCAATTAATTGTATTTGGCTTGAACCATAACAATTTCTCAACATAAAAAACATTAATCTTAAAACACAGGGTAGGTGAAATAAGAACAAATCAAAGCACATGTTATAGATTGCAAAAAAGAAAAAAGAAAAAAGAAAAAGAAGAACACAAATCAAATTAAAGCATACACTAGAGATTGAAAAAAAGAACATAAATCAAAGAAAGAAAGATTTATTGTCAATTTTACCATAACCTTACAACATTTTAAAAAAATTCTAGTGCAACAGAATAAATGTTGAAACAATTCAAATCGAAAACTTTACAATTTTAAGTATTTCAGATGTAGTGCTCCAACACTGAATAGCAAGTATCGAGCTCTATGAGTACTAAGATCTGTTACTTCAATCAAAGACAAAAATGAAAATAAAACAATTAAAATAAATTATGGGAATCTAATAAAAAATAATGTAAAAAAAGAGAGAATCTCACTCTCAACCTGAAGACTCAATTATCGAAAATACAGCCAAACATAGCACCAAAAATATTGAAGAATATAAATAAATAAATAAATGATTCTTACATGTAGATATGCTAAGTTCATAATTATTACTAAAATTATTTCTCTAAAATAAGTAAATAAACAAAAAAGTTACTTCCTTTTTTGATATTTTAAAACTTTAAAACGAGAAAGTTCCTATGATACATTTGTTAATTAGAAAGAAGAGATTTAAAAACAAAGAAAGAAGAGATTATCACTGGTGAATTCTATATGATAAATTCCGGCATAATTAATGAATTAAGCAAAGTGAAGGAGTTTTTCGCATAGTAGTTCACCTCAATCGTAGCTCACCAATGAATTCTCCTGAATGAATTCCGGCCAAATCAATAAGAGAGGGTTTTTAGTTCAGTGTTTTGATATATGCTCATGCATCCTAAACTAGTGTTTGTCTATCCTACAACCATAGGCTGGGGAGAGGATGTTGTTGTCACGGATTTTCGTTCATTACTTAAAATTTAAATATATATTTTTTATCTTCAATAGGTGTGTTCTACATAGACCTCTATTCTCGAGAAATGACTACAAAGTGGAATTTTCGAACACACTACCAGTGGATGTTACTCCACTATTACACGCCTTGAATATGTGTGCTTTTCTAGTAAAATGAGTTTGTTGATATTAAATGCAATTATTTTTTTTAAAAAAATAATAATAATTTAGTCAAACCCTCTCTATGACAGTCTTATTTGTTATATACATGTATGATAACATTATATTTAAATATTATTTGCACTTTTACAACTAATGTAAATATGCTACAAAAAATCATGTATTCAATTATAACTGCTCCTATTTGGTGCATTGGCATGAAAGTGTAACACCCCGTATACTAGAACAAAACAGATTGCAGCTTTTAGGTGTTGTAGGTAGCACCCACGGGCACCATCCAAAGACCGTAGGAGGACCCACAGTCTGTCCTCTAGGTCTGTGATTCGCACCTGCGACCCTTCTCCCAGAAGCCCCAGGAAAAACGGCTAAGTGCTGACCCACGACCAGACCTTCGGTCCGTAAGCCAGGCCACGGTCCGTGGATCAGGCCCCAGTAACCAAGCTTCCGTCACGATAGATGGCTCACCAGCACGGACCGTTAGTCCATCGATGGTCTGTCGGTCAGTCCGACATCAGTTAAGTCAGGGTTTTTTTGGTCTTTTTCTATTTCATTGGACCTCTAAACTATGTTGTTTTGGTTAGTTTAGCCTAGAAATATAACTAGAACTTACCTAAGTCAAATCATTCATCAAAACTCAGAAAGTTAAAAAGCTAAGAGGAGAAAGAAGTTAAGAACCCTAGTTCAAGAATGCAACAAGTTTCCTCCAGTTTCAGCTTTGAAATCGAAGGATTTCTTCAGGGATTTTATCACCAAGTATGTGGGATTTCACTAGTGGGTTCCTTTCGCCCATTAGGTCCCTAGAATTCAGTCAGATTCTTGATTCCCTATTATTATCTAGGCCTAGGGTTTCTAGAACTTCAGCAGATTATCATGAACTAGTTAATTTAATGTTCCAAATCAGATTATCATGTTATTACTTAGTTTCTCATATGATATTCAGAACCATAGTTGTATATATTCATTAGTTCATGAATTATGCATGCTAGGTCAGATCATTCAGTTATTACAAATATACCATGCTTCAATTTAAGAATGTCACATTATCAGTCATAATTGTTGCATTCTCAGTTTGCATGTCAATTTTGAACTATCTAGTATATTACAACAATTCAATCTTAATGTGTTAATAATTTAATCTATTAGGAGTAGCATAATACCGAGTTGGAATAGGGTCAGTCACCCATATAGTTTTAAAACTACGATCCACGTAGGTTGTAAGTCCCCTCTGTGGGCATCATTTTAGTGATCAGGCCCGCATGCCTCTACACCTTTGGCTGGGTGTATTTGGTCCTTTCGACGGGGCGTATACATAGGACTCCACATTCAGCTCATGTGGTTTCATGTTGGTTGTTAGTAGCTCCCATAGTTCAGTCAGACTCTATTGCATTGACCACATTTCAGTACAATCAG
Organism: Solanum stenotomum; assembly: GCF_019186545.1. NCBI lineage: Eukaryota > Viridiplantae > Streptophyta > Magnoliopsida > Solanales > Solanaceae > Solanum > Solanum stenotomum. The sequence continues at coordinate 49,529,491 of NC_064283.1, read as the reverse complement.
TTTTAAGTATTAGCATGTTATAAAACTGGTCTTGGTATTAAGTTAGTTCACCACTCACTATCTATATCGTGTTCAGTTTATATCCTTGCTTTATTGCTTGTTCAGTTATATGTTATTTCAGCTTTACTCTATCCTGCATGCTTAGTACCTCTCAAGTACTGACAAATACTCTGCACTACATCTTCTCGTGATGTAAGTTCAGGTTCTCAGCTTCCAGATCATGTATAGATCGGTTCCCGATCTCTAGCCCAAATGCATCAGTGGTGAGTGCTCATTCTCCAAGGACAAGACTTATCTTATTTACTTCAGTATTTCAGTCTTTGAGTTTCAGTTCTACTAGATTTAGCTAAGGTATGTCCCAGTACTTTTAGTCAGTTAGAGGCTTTGATCAGACATAGTTAGATTCAGCTTAGTATTTGAGTTGATATTTCTCTTGTATTAAACTCTCCCATTTGATATATTCAGTTTTAGAATGGGTATTCTCCATCACTTTCGTTTTCATGATATTAAGCTTCCGTATCAGTTATTATTATTCTTAGTATGCTCATGTCATGCCAACAGGGTTAACTTGGGGACACTTATGATCCTATGTCCCATGTCCACGTCTCGGGGGTNCTCCATCACTTTCGTTTTCATGATATTAAGCTTCCGTATCAGTTATTATTATTCTTAGTATGCTCATGTCATGCCAACAGGGTTAACTTGGGGTCACTTATGATCCTATGTCCCATGTCCGCGTCTCGGGGGTAGGTCCGAGCGTGACAAACTTGGTATCAGTGCACTAGGTTTAAGTGTCCTAGGATGTTTGAAAGCCCGCACTTGTAAAAACTCAGAAAATAGTACGTTGAACTAGAGCCTTAATGTTTGGGTTAGTGTAACTTTAGGTTGATGTCTAAGCTATTTAAGAACTTATTTGAGCAAGGAAGAGGCCTAGGGTGCAAGGAAGGAAGGGCGATCTAAGGGGTAGCTCGCTAAGCTGGTTAGTGTGTCGCCCATTGGCCCCCTCCAATCGCCCAACGACCAACCCATTTAGTGAGATATCTGGAACAAAGGGCGAGCCAAGGGTGCACTTGGCAAGTCGCCTAGTGCACTTGGTGAGCCCAAGTGTCCAAAGGGCGAGCTTGGACAAGCAAGGGCAGAATTTTTAAGTTACAACTTTAAGGGTCCTTGGTTATTTTCCAAAGTTAAGTCTCTATTATTCAATTCCTTTCCTAGCTACTATAAGACCCTTTTAGACATAAATCCTTTCATTTAATTCACTCCAAATAGAATAAAAAAGAGACCCCCCTCCTCTCAAATATTTCCCTCACTAGAATTCCTCCATTAGAGAAGAAGAAGAAGGGAGCCATTGAAGCTAGGGTTTGGTGTTTCTAAGGCATTTCTCCATCAAATTGCCTGCGGAATCTTAGTAAAGGTATGGTGATACTTCATCTATGGTTTGATTTCACCCTAGAGTCAATTTCAAAGAAGTTTTCAAGTTTCACAAAAAAACATAAGTTTTACTCAATCTCATGGGTTCTTGCATCAAACATTTTCAAATGACAAATTATGATTTTGTTGATTTTTAATTTATGATTTAAGTTGAAAATACTCTACGAACCCATGATTTTCTTTAAATTCCTAAATTTGACCTTATGAAGTGGTTTTGTTGTTTATGAATGATGATGATGGATATATGTGTAGAATAGTGCTTGAATTGTTGATCCACTTGAAATGTGGAGGTGTTTACTTACTATGTACATTGTGATCATGGCCTTGAAGGCATAGTTTGATGAATTGGAGTATTTTCATGATGTTGTATACATGAATGTGATCTAAAGCATGTGTGTGATCCAAATGAATGAAAGATGACCATGTTAAGAAGCTAATTGTATTAGGATTGAATATCTCTCTCTATTAACACTTGTTAATGATAGTGATTATGTGAAAGGCTATTCTCACATACACACACGAATGAATGAATGAAATTTAATGATAATGTTAATGAATGTTGAGTCAATTTGAAAGGCTATTCTCATATTGTACTCTAATGAATGTTAATGACTTGTTCTGAAAGGACTTTCTCACAATAAGGGGGTTCTTAGGTGAAAGGCTATACTCATCTTCGAATCTATAAGCTTTCCAACGAATGAATATTGGGTTGGGATGGATGCCCATACGTTTGTTGAGGCAGAGTATCTAGTAACTATCCCTATCCTTTTTAATTAATGTTGGGTTTGAGATGGATGCCCATACGTTAGTTGAGGCGGGGTATATAGTAACAATCTCTTATCCCTTAATGAATGAATGTAATGAATGCCAATACTCCGTGGGGAATAATGCCATGCACCAAGTGGATATGGATTGAGATGGGTGCTCATACGTGAGTTGAGGCGGGGCACTTAGTAGAAATCTTTTGAGATGGATACTCATACGTTAGTCGAGGTAGGGTATCTAGTAGAAATCTCCATATCCCATGAACTATGTTCCCACATAGGTCTAGCTACTGGATCCACTTAAGGCTAAACAAACGATGGTCCTATCATAGGCAAGTAGGAATCCCTTTATTCGGTGAGGGTGACATTGGGATTCCATGTCAAGCTCTCATGGTTTATGTTGGTTAAGGTTTACCCTCACAAAGAATGTTATGAACTATGACTTCTTAAGGATGTACTACTTAGTGTAGGTGGTCGAATAGGACGCCAACTATGCATTGCACAAGTAGGCATTTTAGAGAGGTCACGGTGTGCTCCTTACAGTGATAATTGAATGAATGGGCTCTTATGATGATGTTTATGAGAATGTTGATCTAATGTCTAATGAATGAACTTGCTCTTAATGTGATGAAGCTAATGAAGAATGTTGAATCTTAAAAGCTTATATGCTTAAATGTAGGAATGCATGCTATACTTGGATTGTATTATCAGTACTTCCTTGTCATGACTTAGTGTATGTGAATGTGCCTTGTCTAGGGTGACTTCAAAGGAGTACTTAGTGTGAGTAGTAGTATGGGATGCTACTTGCACATTGCACAAGTATGACTTAGAGTTGTCTTAGGTTTGGTCTTAATGTGATGATGTGATTCATGTGATGTTATGTCTCTTATATGTTTTATTGTGTAAAGGTGGAAAGCTTGAATGGTAAGTTTACTTTTGGTGACCTTAAGGTGGTGCCTTAGTGTGGGTGGTGGTATGGGACGGTATCCATACATTGCACAAGGTATAGCTTGAGGGTTACTTGAGGTGGAGGCTCAAGGTGAAGGTAAAGGGTTATATGTGATTTTTGTCAAAATGTGAATTATGTGACTTATATTATGCCTCTTGTGTCAATGTTCATGATATTTTTACGAAAATGGCATAAAGCATGACTTTCAACAAAATGTCCCTTTTAAAGGATATTTTTTGCATGGTCATCATACATAGTACATTTCTGTGTGCTAACACATATTTCTTTACTCTTATGAAGTGTAGGGATTGGTACTCGATTTGATTCTCCATAGTGAATCTTGGGATTAGAGTTCTCTGAAGACCTCTTTTGGTATGTCCTCATATGTCGAGGATAAGGACTTTATGTTTCTATTTTTTTTTTATGTTTTAAGACTTTTTTCTATACCTCAATTGTAAAGGGCCGTGACCCTATGTTGTTAAAGTTTGTCTAAGATGGCCATGTGAGACTTAGTATTCCGTTGCTTTATAAATGAGTTTTTGATAGTTTGGTTTTCAAATAAAGTTTTAATTCCTCACTATTTCTACATGTCTAATGTTATGAATGCTAAGAGGCTTGTATTAGACCCCTTCGGGGTTGATTACGTCGTGTTACGACTAGGGGGTGCTCTCGGGTCGTGACAAACTTGGTATCAGAGAATAAGATTTTGGGAATGGTTTTTAGGATCAATGTCTCACAAGCCAAGTATAGTAGAGTCTTGTTCATCGGTGTTAGTCGCGACACATCTATGAGCGAGAGGCTATAGGACTTTAGAAAGTTACACTTCTTTCATATTCTTGAACTTGTACCTTAGAGTTTAGCTTTATAGATGTCCTTTTCCCAATCCTTCTCTTGTCTTTATAGGATATGAATACAAGAAGGATGCCCGAAAGGAGTATAGAAGAGGAAGTAGTGAATGAGGGAGTTCCTCCCCAAGGTGATCAAGGTCTTCAAGGTGACCAAGTTTCTCTAGGCAATCAAGAAAATGAAATTCTGGTAGTTCCCCCAGACCTTACTAATGAAGAGATTAGGTCGGGTTTTCTAACCGTAGCCCGAGCCATGATAGTTCAAGTGACTAGAGATGTGGGGCCTAGGGTGAATGCTAATGAGAGTAACTTGGCCTCAAGATTGAGAGACTTTGTAAGGATGAATCCTCCTATTTTTCTTGGCTCTAAAGTGGGAGAAGATCCCCAAGAATTCTTGGATGAAGTTTGTAAGATAGTAGATGCTATTGGAGTAACTTCTAAGGAGAAGGCGGAGTTGGCTTCCTAGAAATTGAAAGATGTGGCCCAAGTGTGGTTCACTCAATAGAAAGCCAATAGGCCGGTTGAAGTGGGTCCTGTGGAATGGGAGGAGTTTAAGAGACCTTTCCTTAGTAAGTACTTTCCCCGTGAGAAGATGGAGGTTAAGGTGGAGGAGTTTATAAACCTTAGGCAAGGTAACATGACTATGGAAGAGTATTCCTTGAAGTTTACCCTATTGTCTAAGTATGCTCCATCTTTGCTGTATAACCCTAGAGATGAGATGAGTATGTTTCTTACCGGTGTATCCGACCTTATTAAAGAAGAGTGCCGTATGGAGATGCTCCATGATGATTAGAATATCTCTAGACTTGTTGTGTATGCTCAATCTATTGAGGAGTCCAAACTTAAGAGGATGTGTAGAGATTTGAAGAGGGGTAGATCTGATGAGCAAGGTCAATCTAGGTCCAAGAAGAGGTCTTAAAATCAATATTCCTCAATGGTAAACAATGATAGGTTGTCTAACCCTAAATCTCAAGGGGGGAATGAAAGTGGTTCTTCTTTTGAGAGGCCTAAATGTGCCAAGTGTAGGAAGCAACATACGGGTAAGGGTCTGCCGGCACGGATGGGTGCTTTGGATATGGAAAGAAGGGTCACAAGATGAGAGATTGCCCAACACTCATGGCCAAAGGAAAGGAAGATAATCAAGCTTCTCATGATGGCCCGGATGTTGATGCTCCAAGGAAGAATCGTTTCTCTGTGCTTCAATCTAACAAGGACAAATGTGCTAATCTGGATGAAGGTATTGGTAAGTTATAGTTCCTTTTTGTGGTGATGAGATCCTTATGTTGTTTCATGATAGCCTTAGTTGGGTTTTCTCCTAAGTGGGGGATGGTATGTTGAATAGTAAGGTTGTTGAGAGTGTTGATATCCTTATCTCTTTCCTTTGATTCTTAGTCAAGCTTGAGACTTAGAGTTCCTTGTATCTTGTTTCATGTTTTAGAGTGTTGTGTGATTATGAGTTTTCCATGGTTTCCATATGGTATGCATGTTCTAGTTGAATTCTTGTTCATATGAGAAAAAAAGAAGTTTTCATGATTTATGTTCCTCATGTTAAATGTGCATCTAGTATGAATTGTCTATATTCTTCATAAGGTGAATTGTTGAACATGCCTAAATATGTGTTTATGAAAAAGTTGCATAATGTGCATAATGATATTTTGATGAGCATGATATTAGTTGCAGAAGGAAGGTCCTCCAACGAAATGAGAAATGTTGTTGTTCGGTGCATAATTAGTTTGTAGATGTAGTTCCTACTTGCCTATGTTGTATTGAGCTTATTGATGTGGAGTTGATGTTTCCTCCTATGTTTATGCATTTATACTGATGTGTTATGATTGTTGGGCTGCTAGTCTCGAGTCGTTTTCCCTTAATGTGTTTAATGTGTCATTTGATGACGAATGTTCCTAAGTGGGGGATAATGTAACGACTCAGAAAATGATAGGTTGAACTAGAGCCTTAACATTTTAGTTAGTGTAACTTTAGGTTGATGTCTAGGCTGTTTTAGAACTTATTTGAGCAAAGAAGAGGCCTAGGGTGCAAGGAAGGGCCTAGGCTAACAAATTAGAGTGAAAGAAACCTTGTTTGTTGAAGGGATGTTAGGCGATGGGTGTACTTGATCGCCTAAAGGGTTGGGCGAGTCGCCCTTGGGCTCTTGTGCTCGCCTAGTGGACTGCCCATTTGGCCTAGGTACTGGACCAAAGGGCGAGCTAAGGGGTAGCTCGTCAAGTTGGTCGGCATGTCTCCCATTGGCCCCCTTCAATCGCCCAATGACCAGCCAATTTAGTGGGCTCTCTGGAACAAAGGGAGAACTAAGGGTGCCCTTGGCGAGCCCAAGTGTCCAAAGGGCAAGCTTGGACGGGCAAGGGCAAAAATTTTAAGTTACAACTTTAAGGGTCCTTGGCTATTTTCCAAAGTTAAGTCCTTATTATTCTATTCCTTTCCTAGCAACTATAAGACCCTTTTGGACCTAAATCCTTTCATTTAAGTCACTCCAAATGGAATAAAAAAGAGACCGACCTCCTATCAAATATTTCTCTCACAAGAATTCCTCCATTTCAGAAGAAGAAGAAGGGAGCCATTAAAGTTAGGGTTTTGTGTTTCCAAGGTGTTTCTCCATCAAATTGCTTGGGTAATCTTAGTAAAGGTATGGTGATACTCTATCTAGGGTTAGCTTTCACCCTAGAGTCAATTTCAAAGAAGTTACAAAGTTTTTAAGTTTCACAAAAAAACCCTAAGTTTTTTTCAATCTCATGGGTTCTTGCATCAAACATTTTCAAATGCTAATTTATGATTTTTTTAATGTTTAATTGATGATTTAAGTTGAAAATACTCTATTAACCCATGATTTTCTCTAAATTCCTAAATTTGAGTTGAGGTGGGGCACTTAGTAGCAATCTCTATAGATGGATACTCATACGTTAGTTGAGGCAGCGTATCTAGTAGCAATCTCCCTATCCCATAAACTATGTGCCCACATAGGTCTAGCTAGTGGATACACTTAAGGCTAAACAAACGATGGTCCTACCTTTGGAAAGTAGAAATCCCTTTAGCCAGTGAGGGTGACATTGGGATTCCATGTCAAGCTCTCATGGTCTATGTCGGTTAAGGAATACCCTCACAAAGAATGTTAATGAACTATGGTTTATTAAGGATGTACTACTTAGTGTAGGTGGTGGAATGGGACGCCATCTATGCATTGCATAAGTTAAGCATTTTAGAGAGGTCATGGTGTATTCCATATAATGATAATTGAATTAATGGGCTCTTATGATGAAGTTTATGAGATTGTTGATCTAATTTCAAATGAATGAAGTTGCTCTTAATGTAATGAAGCTAATGAAGAATGTTGACTCTTAAATGCTTATATGCTTAAATGTAAGAATGCATGCTATGCTTGGATTATATTATGAGTACTTCCTTGGCATGATTTAGTTTATGTGAATGTGCCTTGTTTAGGGTGACTTCAAAGGAGTGCTTAGTGAGAGTAGTAGTATGGGAAGCTACATGCACATTTAATAAGTATGACTTAGAGTTGTCTTAGGTTTGGTCTTAATCTGATGATGTGATTCAAGTGATGTTGTCTCTTATATGCTTTATTGTGTAAAGGTGGAAAGCTTGAATGGTAAGTTCACTTTTGGTGACCTTAAGGTGGTCCCTTTGTGTGGGTGGTGGTACGAGACACTCTCTATACATTGCACAAGGTTATCATCAGCTCAAAATCAGAGATAGTGACATTCCGAAGACAGCCTTCAGAACTCGGTATGGTCATTATGAATTTGTAGTTTTGTTATTTGGACTAAATAATGCTCATGCAGCTTTCATGGATTTGATGAACAGACTGTTCAAATAGTACTAGGATTTGTTCGTTATCATCTTTATTAATGATATCCTTATTTACTCTAGGAATGAGGAAGAACATGTGATCCAATTGAGGGTTGTCCTACAAACTCTCGAAGATCACCAGTTATTCACTAAATTTAACAAGTGCGAGTTTTGGTTACAATCAGTTGCTTTCCGTAGGCATATAGTATCCAGTGAAGGGATCCGAGTGGATTATTCGAAATTAGAAGCAGTGAAACAATAGCCTAGACCTACCTCTTCTACAGATATCAGAAGTTTCTTGGGTCTAACATGTTATTACACAAGGTTCGTGGAAGGATTTTCATCCATAGCCTCTCCATGGACTAAGTTGACTCAGAAGAAAGTCAAGTTTCAGTGGTCAGTTGATTGTGAGAAAAGCTTTGCAGAATTGAAAACTAGGTTAACTACAACTCCTATTCTGACTGTACCAGAGAGTTTAGACGGTTAAGTTATCTATTATGATGCATCCAGAGTTGTCTTAGGTTGTGTGTTGATATAGCGAGTTAAAGGTTATAGCTTGTGCTTCTAGACAACTTAAGGTGCATGAGAAGAACTATCCAACTCATGACCTTGAGCTAGCAGCAGTGGTGCTTGCACTTAAGATTTAGAGACATTACCTGTATGGTGTTCACATAGATGTATTCACAGACCATAAGAGCCTTGGGTATGTGTTCACCCAGAAAGAGTTGAATCGTCGCCAGAGGAGTTGGCTTGAGCTTCTCAAGGACTACAATATGAGTGTGCATTACCATCCTTATAAGGCCAATGTGGTAACAAATACTCTTAGCAGACTATCTATGGGTAGTGTACTGCATGTTGAGGAAGAAAGAAAGGAACTAGCAAAGGACGTTCACACACTTGCTCGCTTAGGAGTTCGCCTTTATGAGCATATCCGATGATGGTGTAACAGTTTAGAATGGGTAAGAATCTTCTTTAGTAGTAGAGGTGAAGGAAAATCAAGACAGTGATCTGATATTGCTTGAACTAAAGAGTGCAATCCACCAGTAGAGGGTTGAGGTTTTCTCCCAAGGGGGAGATGGTGTGCTTCGCTATTAGGGTCGACTAGGTGTTCCTAAAGTGGGAGAGTTGAGACAGTAGATTCTTGCAGATGCCCATAACTCTAGATATTATATTCATCTAGGAGCCACTAAGATGTATCGTGATATGTGAGAAGTCTATTGGTGGAATGACATGAAGAGACATATAGCAGATTTTGTGGCTAAGTGCCCCAATTGCCAGCAAGTCAAGGTAGAACATCAGAAACCAGGAGGTATAACTCAAGAGATCCACATTCCTACTTGGAATTGGGAAGTGATCAACATGGACTTCATCACATGGTTACCTCGTACTTGCAGACAACATGTCACGACCTAGACCGTCGTGATTGGCACCCACACTAACTCTCTGATGGGAGAACCATTACTACAACTCAAACAAGCAACTAAACCAAAAACTAAGGCATTGAAACTACGAAAAACAGATTGAATAAATAATTAATGAAGTTCTCATAAACTTCAACAAGAAATCTGAAGAATTATACTAAACAAATGTGGAAGAACCAACCTAGAACCTGAAAGTCAATGTACCAAAACATCTAAACAAATGATCCAATTGTAAACAAGAAGGGATACATCCCCAACTAATGAACTAATCAACTAACTAAAACAAATATCTAAGTTCGTAAATGATGGACATAGACCAAAGAGATTAGCTCACCCTTGAATTCGAAGCGATGATCACTGATCTTCTAAGTGAGGTCTGTCAATAATGGCGTGAAGATGCCCTGTACTCAACAAAAATAAGAGCAAGTGCAGTATCAATACACAACCACACTGTATTGCTAGGATCACGCGACTATCCCACTAGTGCAACATAAACAAATCAAACAACATTATAATCACATGCATATATATCAACAAATACAACATCATCAACATTTATGAAGAACAAACAACTTCTCATTTTATAGCACATCATTGGTCCTCTCACGGAACCCAAACTCAAACAATTAGCGTGCCGGAGCGTGGCAACCTATCCCATATTTATGTCAGATTGTGGCAACCGATCCTATAATTATGCCGGGTGGCAATCTTATCCAAGTTAGTTATGTCGAAACGTGGCAACCGATCCTATTCACACACACCACAATCACAAACACTAGTACATTATCAAGATGATACATTTAAGTCATGATTTCATGGCAGTGATATTTCATCTATCTCTCTACAACAAGTGTGATCAATATTGCAACATTCATACATATACAAGAATCATAATGAAGCAAGAACAATCATACATTACACAATCATAGAATCACAACCATCACCTACCTCAAAAGAAGCTTGAAATTCTAAGAAACATGATCATTCCCTTTCCGGATTCATTCCGCTTGTTCTTGGTTTACAAACAATCACAACAACACGAGAATCATTAAATAATCGCTAATTACTAGAATTACTAACAATTTTACGAACCCTAGATCAAACTCATGATCCCGATTACCCAATTTAGGGTTGTTTCCACCATAAGATCTATAATAAAACCTTCTGCAATGAATATTCACCCATTCTACTACGTTCTACGGATCGAGAAATGGATTCAGAAGGTGAAAAGATTACCATTAGCTCAAGAAAGGTGAAAAATGAGTATGAGTCACCTGGGGTCATTCTTTAAGCTCTAAAAGTAAAAAAGTGCCAAATAAGGCCGTTTAGGGGTTTATTAACTACATTAAGTCACGACTGGCCCGCCACAGCAACCCTCACCCTGCTGTAGCGGCGGCGCCAAATCGACCCAACTTCCTGCCAGGGTGGCATTCTTGAACCAGTGAGCTATTCATCTTTCACCTACTATTTTAAGTCTCGTCGTACCCACCACAGCGCCCCATATCCCGTTGTAGTGGCCCCACCAGAGCAGCCAAACTCCTGCCAAAGCGGCACAAATGGAGCCAGAGAGTCAATTTAAGGAATTCCAAAATCCCATTTCACAACTCACCTCTAATCAACGACGATAAAAAAATACCCTTTGCGCTAAGATAGATTCTGGGAGTTCTACTCACCCAAATTCAATTATGTAAAGTCGTATTTCCCAAACAAGGTATCTAACTACTCATGCAATCAAAATAAAAAACAACTCACCCAATTGTTAACAGATTTTGCCACACCTCAAGGACTCCAATTTCATCCAAATCTTGACAAGGTTGGGAAAATATAAATACTACGAAAAAGTTTTTACGTCCCCAAATTTACCCCGTTGGCATTTCTGTTATGACGGAACACGATCATTACAATGGATACCAATTTACCCATCACTCGTACCCGAGTGAAATATCTTAGGAAAAGTAGGCTAGGGAAAGAATGAAGTAGTACCTTATTCGACGAACAATTGGGGTTACTTGTCTCACATGTCCCTCTCGATTTCTCAAGTGGCTTCCTCAACTGGATGATGCTTCCATTGAACTTTCACGGATGTAATCTCTTTGATCCTCATCTTACACACATTACATTCAAGAATAGCAATCGGTTCCTCCTCATATTGGAGGTCTTTGTGTAGCACAATTGAGTCCTAGTTAATGATATAATCTCTGTCACTATGATATCTCTTCAACCATAGACACATGAAATACTGGATGAATGCCGGATATATTAGGAGGTAGAGCCAATCTATATGCCACCGGCCCTACACATTCAAGAACATCAAAGGGACCACTATATCGCTGACTTAACTTGCCCTTCTTACCAAATCTCATCACCCCTTTCAAGTGTGATAACTTTAGGAAAACGTTCTCACCGGTCTGAAATTCCATGTCTCTTACCTTATGATCAACATACTTCTTCTGTCTACTCTGGGCTGCTAGAAGTTTAGCTCGAGTACTTATCACCTTATCTTGAGCATCCTTCACTAAATCAACCCACAAAGGTTTCACGTTTCCAACCTCGAACCAACCTATGGGCGACCTACATCCCCTCCCATATAATGCCTCAAATGGTGCCATATAAATGTTGGAGTGATGAGTATTATTATAGGAGAACTCACACAAAAGTATGAATTTATCCAAATGCCCTCCAAAACCAATCACACATGCCCTTAACATGTCTTACAACACTTGAATAGTCCTCTCAGATTGTTTATCCGTCTGTGGATGAAAGACTGTACTAAAAGTGAGTTTTGTGCCCAATTCATCATGCAATTTCCTCCAAAACATAGAAATGAGTTGGGTACCACGATCTGAGATGATAGAAAGGGGTACCCATGCAACCTCACTATCTCTTTCACATACACCTTAGCCAATTGTTCAGCGTTATAATCTATTCTTACCAGAATGAAATGGGCTGACTTAGTCAATCTATCAACCACTACCTAAATAGAATTGAATTTCCCAACGTCTTGGGAAGACCAAAAACAAAATCCATAGCTATTCTATCCCACTTCCATTCTGGAATTGGCATTTTTTTAAGTAAACCTGCAGGCCTTTGATGCTCATATTTTACTTGTTGGCAATTTTGACACTTCGCCACAAACTGCACTATATATATCTGTGTGTGTGTTTGCATTAATGAAAATATATATCTCATAAAAATTAGCTATTAAATAAATAATTAAAAAATCTTAATACAGACTTCAACTGGCGTTATGAGAAGTTATATGAACTTTTCTTTATCGAAAATACTGAAAATATTAACAAATAGTAAATTAGTAAACAAAAGGGTAATGTTTACATAGTAATAAGTAATAACCATTTTGAAGCAAACTTCCTGACAATCTAAATCACATAAGTAAAATTGATAAATAAAGTCATTCTTTTGACTTTAAACATAAAAAACAAATCGTGACAATTCTCTAACTCTTGAGAATTTTAATAATTTTGGGAAAAGATATTCAGAAACATATATCTACATCACCAGAGAAATTGTTAACAAAAACAAATGAATTTACTACAATAAAAATTAAACTTGTACAAACTTCAAGTGGCATTTTTACAAGTCTTGTGAACTTTTCTTTGTTGAAAATACTGAAATATTAAGAAATAGTATATCACTAAAACAAAGGGCAATGTTTATATAGTAATAAATATTTTGAAGCAAACTTCCTGACAATCTAAATTACATAAGTAGCATTGATAAATAAAGTCATTCTTTGGTCTTGTGCATCAAAAAAATAAATTGTGACAATTCTCTAACTCTTTAGAAGTTTAATAATTTTGGAAAAAGATATTTAGAAGCATATATCTACATCACTAGAGAAATTGTTAACAAAAACAAATGAACTAAGACTGCAATAAAAATTAAACTAATACAAATTTCAACTGGTGTTCCTACAAGTTATATAAACTTTTCTTCGTCAAAGATACTTAAATATTAAGAAATAGTAAATCAATAAAACAAAAGGGCAATGTTCATATAGTAAGAACGATTTTGAAGCAAGCTTTCTGACAATCTAAATCACATAATTATCATTGATAAATAACATTATTCTTTTGTATCGAGCATCAAAAAACAAATAGTGACAATTGTCTAACACTTGAGAAGTTTAATAATTTTTGAAACAGATATTCAGAAGCATATATCTACATCACAAGAGGTATTGTGAACAAAAACAAATGAATTTAGACTATATCATGTTAACTTCATATATTGGAACATTGCATACTAATAAATATATACTAAGCAAAAAAATAATTATTATATTATCAGAATTATTTTCCTCAAGAACTTGAGGTTAAAGAATATACTCTCTTAGGATAGAACAATTTACTTCATTAGAGTAGTGGTACCTCATATTCCGCTAAACTTCGAACTCACTCAACAACAATAAATAACATGATTTTTTTTAAAATGCAAGAAGAAGAATAGTAGAAGATTAAAAAACAATTGTGGTTGAAAAATGAGAGGGAACCCCTCTATTTATAGTCAACAAAGGGTAGTATGAACAAGTGTTTCTTGTGTGTTATCTTGAAAGTCATGACTTTTCCAAGAAGTCACAACCCTTTGGAAAAGTCACAGCTTATTGAAAAAGTCACAACTTTTTGGAAAAGTCATAACTCATCGAAAAATCACAACCCTTTGAAAAAAGTCGCAACTTATCATAAAAGTCACAACTCATCGAAAAAGTCACAACCTAAGTTAGGGATATTATAGTAATTTAGCATTCAAGTTGGGAGTTAATGCTTTTAAGGTAATAAAGATATATATATATATATATATGAAAAGATACAACTATTTTAAATAGTTGTGGTCCCTTTAGAATTATAAAAGGGTTCTCATAGGAGAAACCGACATATCTTTTCATTCTCTAAAAGTTCAAAAGAACACACACTTATGCTTTTCTCCTTCTTGTAAAGTTTATATCAAGATTCTTGTTAAGAGTTTTCTCTGAAGAATGTTGGAACGAATCTATAATAAGGTACAATTTTAGACTGATAGAAATGAATAGCAAAAAACTCAAAGAGAAATAATACACGCTAAAATTCATGAACAATCCAAGAATTCACGACTTCTTTATGGAATGACAAATGATTATATATTGTCTGAATCTATAAAATCGAACCACAAGAAATGGTTAGGTAGTTAAAGTGTAGAATGAGTTACATTTTGATATTATTAGGTACAAACATATAGATTCATATGGAACCTCTGAAAGCTTATGTAGAAGCAAGGATCCTCGATAATGATTTTTGAGGTTGCATATTCATGCCTAAGTGTGTAGAGGAGAAACAAAACACAACAAGATCACATACTATAGACTTTGCCCCTAAAGCCCTAACATTGATATCTACAAGCTTCATTCTCAAGCTTAACTTCATTCTATCATCATTCATGCCTAGACAATAAGACATTCAATCACATTCTTCATTACTAGGTGATTCTAGTCATAATTTATCATAAAGGTTCAATTTATCTTTATAAGTCAAGACCCATCGTATTTAATAAAGTCTAGTTCAATTCATGATTATATGTTCCTAACTTTGAACAATTACTACTCATGACATTGATTTAAGAAGATCACCTTTGAACCTTCAATTTCACCTCTAATGGCATAAACGCACAAATATCACATTGATCAATTTAGACTAGGGTTTACCACATAAATTCATCGTAATATCACTAAAAAATTCTAAATCAATCATAATTAGGTATTATCCACTAGGTTGCAAGCAAACCTAAACCCTACCCACAATGTAAGAAGAACCCTAGCTAGAATTTGGTTTTTGATTTCATAATTGTGGGATTTCTAAGGGGCTCTATGGGTGGAAGAACTCATAGATGAAACAGACAAACATGCGTTTAATCAAATCCCTAACACAAGCTTTCAACAACGGAGGTTGTTCTTGGTCCAAGCTTGAAGCTCTATTTTCTTCTTCTTCTTTTTCTTTTTCTTGGGTTTTCTAGAGAGAGAAATATTTGAGGGAAGACTAAATTTTTGTGGATTTTGATTAAGGTCTTGTGAAAATTTACTTAAATGGGTGGTTAAAAGCTTAAAATATCTTATATAGGGGTTTTAGGACTAGTAAAAATGACCCCACCCAATAACGCCCACGTTTGGAGTTTCTCATTAACCCCTCCCCTTGACAGTCTATTGTCCAAGCTTTACGAAAAGCACCACGGGTCGTGGTCCTCACCACTGACCATGGTCGTGCTCGTGGTCTTGGACCAGTAGCTAGGCCTTGGACTATTGGCCTCCACAAAACCAAGGAAGAACCACGAAACCTCCCACAATCTGTGGTCAAGACCACGAGTCGTGGTGATAGTCGTGGACCCTAGGCAGTAGGTAGACCTAAGGGCCTAGCCTCCCACAATCCTAAGGGGACTTCACAAACCCCTTCATGGACTGTGGTGAAAGACCACTGGAAACATTGGCAATGCATGGCCAAGGTTGGGCAGCCTTGGCCTTTGGCTTAGGCCTCTCCCTTTGCCTTCACACTTGCCCTTGCAACCCTTACCCAAACCTTAGATGGTCTTCTAAATTACGGGGTATAACACATACCTTGCTATTTAACCACTAACCCTCTCATTCTAAGTACGGAAAGTCTCTTCTATGACTCTATTCCTCATACATCAAACTCTAGAACCTTAGCTTGAGGCTCTAGATTGGTCTACTAGTTTTCTGGGTGTTACAAGATTGTGTGTACCAAAGGTGGATGAGCTCCAAGAGAGGATCATGGAGGAATCTCATAGCTCTATATAATCTATCCATCTTCATTCCACAAAGATGTATCCTAACTTGAGAGAAGTCTATTGGTGGAGTAGCATGAAAAAGTGCATTGCAGAGTTCATTGCTTAGTGCCCAAATTGTCAACAAGTTAAGGTAGAGCACTAGATACTCGGTGGTATTGCTCAGAATATAGATATTTCGGAATGGAAGTGGGAGGTGATCAATTTGGATTTCCTAACTAGTTTCTTGCGGTCTCGCAGACAACATGATTTGATTTGGGTTATTGTAGATCAAATGAATTAATCAACCCATTTCTTGCAAGTATAAATACCTATTCAGTAGAAGATTATGCTAGGTAATATATTCAAGAGGTAGTTACACTTCATGGAGTTCCGGTTTCTATCATTTCAGATAGAGGTGCACAATTTACCGCACAATTTTGGAAGTCTTTCTAGAAAGGTTTGGGTTCGTAGGTGAATTGGAGTACCGCTTTCCATCCTCAGACTGATGGTCAAACAACGCTTTCGATTCATACTTTACAGTATCTATTGAGGGCCTGTGTGATCGATTTCAAGGATAATTGGGATGATCACCGATCTCTTATAGTGTTTTCTTACAACAGTTATCACTCTAGCATCTAGATGGCTCTTTATAGGAAAAGATGCAGATCTCCAATGGGATGGTTTGAAGTTGGGGAAGCTAGGTTGATATGACCAGACATAGTTCATCAAGCTATGGAGAAAGTCAAGATCATTCAAGACAAGTTTAAAATAGCACAAAGTCGTCAAAAATTCTATACTGATGTTAGGAGAAGAGACTTGGAGTTTGAGGTGGATGATTGGGCTTATTTGAAGGTATCACCCATTGAGGGTGTTATAAGGTTTGGCAATAATGGGAAGCTTAGTTGTCTTTATATCGATCCTTACATTATATCCAATAGAATTGCCAATGTAGCTTATTGACTTCACGTATCAGGACAGTACTTCGGTTCAAATGCCAAGGATCGTGTGTAGTGATATAACCCAACCAAGGGTTGGGATCATTCCCACAGGGAGTGGTTTCGAGAATTAATAGAAACGTAAAATCAAGTTCTAATTAGTCATAACTATAAACATTATCGAATAAACACATATTAAATCTAAGGGGTGACGCAAGCGTCAATTATCAATGAGAGTTTGTATTGGCTAATCGACAAAAACAACAAAAATATAAAGAGATAAATAGGGAGACGATATTCTTGGGATGTGATAGGAATATGGGATAAAAGACACTATCAGGTAGATGCTATTGATAGTACATCGCTGAATATTTGTAACTAGGCTAGACTTTAGTGGGGGTAAATTCTCTGTCGAGCAACTTACTCCGAATCAACTCGGTTTCTCTGAAACACCAAGTTGCCGCGTTTAAGGACAACCTCCGTCTTAGCCCATTCACTCTCTCGAGCTGAAAGTGTGGGAGAGGGCCTACTGTTCACTCTCTCTAGCTGAACCCACGACGACTCAATAAACATCGGCTATCTATTTAGTAGTCTTAGTTTTAAAACCTCTATCTCGAGCAAGCCAAATATACTAAGATGAAATCGTATTTGCAACTACAATCTCATTAAGTTCAAACAGTACTACTAAATTAAATCACATTTAAACAGTGAAAATACCAACAATAAGCAGCATCCAACAATAAATTTAACCCATATTCACAAAATCACACCCCAAGAATTGGAGTTTTAGCTAGATATAGAGAAAAGGAATAAAATGATACCAAATTGTAGTAACATCAACTGGGTATGACTTATTTTCACTTTAAATGAGTTGAGGATGAAGAATATTCAACACCCACTTCCAATTTTTTGGAATTGGAAGTCTTCAAATCTTCAAAAGTTAAGAGCAAGGTCTCTCTACTTGAAACTTAGAAAAATAAAATGTTGTATTTGAAATTGCATACTAAGATAAAAATTTAAAGTATTATTTATAGTTGTCTAAAAATGTGCTGCGAAGGACTATTCGACGCAGTTAGTAGGGATCGCCGACACACTCGGCGATCCACTATTTGGTCACGGGTTTTGGTGAAGATCTGAAATTTGTGCGCCTTCAGACAACTCATACTCTCAGGGTACCGATCAATAACTCCATCTATGGAAAGGCGCTTCTCCTCAATAATTTTCTTTAGCCCCTCAATCTTGAAACTATTCATCGACTTTAGAGGAGGACCAGTACTGGGGATGCTAGCACCATTGCTTGTTCTGGGACTGAAGGAGTAGGATTGACGGGCTGAGGGTTCGTGATCATAGATGGATCATTCCTCATTTTAGATCGTAATTCCTCCCTCTGTGCTATGAGAAGCTCATCATCCTCAGACTATGTAGTTTGAGGTTTTTGATGCTCCTCCTCACCTTCAGATGGGGTGAGATACGTAACATAAATGCCATCGGTGTCTGAGCTTTCTTCTGATAAATCAGATGCCTTGCGTTTACCTTTGTCTTTCTCACCAGTTGTGGGCAGTTTTGTGGCTTTTTCACTGTATGCAACTGCATTCTCATTCAGTGTAATCCCCTTTGCTTTCCCTTAGCTTGGCATGTTTCTCCCAGCAACTTTCAACCTATCCATGGCTGCAATCATATTGGGGAAAGTTAGACAGACTAAATCAAATTTATGTAAACACAACTGCAGAAAGACTCACTGAATAAATTGGCGAGTTGCCAAATCGCTTTGGCGAGCTAGGTCATGTTTGCTGACCGGATTGACTTAAGTATTGTTACAAATAGGCGATGGGAAAGACCTTCGGCGAATCGCCAACTACTTTCAGCAAGCAAGGGTTTGTCTGCCGAAAATTACAATGCAAGAAGGGTTCATGAGTGCATACAAAGGGAGATCAAGAATACTTTTGGCGAGTCACCGAGTGCTATTGGCGACCTCCGGCTTCTCGCTAAAAGTTACAGAAACCAACGACATATATAGCATGAATTTAAAGGTGAGATGGGCACATTAGGTGAACCGCCGAGTAGTTCGGTGAGCTCAACCTAGCTCGCCAAATAGACAAACGTGCCTATTTTCGACCCAACTTCTCAAATTCTACCAACCTCCAAATACAAATCAGAGCATGCACAAGTTAAATTAAGTTAAAACCCATAATACCTATCATCTCGGGATACTCAGATTTCTCTCATTTCTGCCAAGCTAGACAACATGCACGCACACCCACATAAAATTTAAATCACATCAACGCACAAGCATACATGATTTCAAATTAATATAGGCATTTGAACAATCAGATCTTATCAGAGAGTCCCAACACATGACAATACGATCAGTTTATTTGCATACGAAAACAAATAAAAAAAAGTTCTGGGTTCAGAAGATAAACCTTATTTGCCGATTTAAAATGATATTTGAACAGCTAGGCGGCGATGTAATCCAACTTCAAGCACAAATCAACGACCAAAATACTTGGAATGCAAAAATATTGGGAATACTTACTAGGTGTGAATTTGTGAAGTTTGATATCGAGGAGAGGTGAAGAGCTTGAAACTTTAAAACATTTGGCAATGAATAACCATACAGTTCTCATCCATTCGGCGATGTTAGTTGCAACCGCCGATCCACTCGGCGACGCGCCGAGTGGATACTTACCTCACCAAGTTTTACAAGACCTTCAGTCAAAGTGAGGGTCCAAACAACGGTTTACATCAGGATCGCCGACCTAGTCGGTGATTCCCCACTAATTTCTTGTGCTCGCCGATTGTTACAGACTCTGATGTGAGAGTTTCTTGAGTCTAACGGCAGTCTGGATTGTCGTTGCCGACCTCTTCCGTAATTCCCCGACTGGACTTTTCAATCACTTTGCACACTTCAACCTGCAAAATCAAAACACCATTATTTCTAAAACAAAATTAAAGGATTTAAGGGGTTTGGCTAGACTTCCGAACAGAGCCTTAGTTAACGTTGTAGCACGACACGGGTTAACACCTAAACTTCACTTTTTGGGTTAGACAAAACATCACTTGGCAACCCCTGCTTTGTGCGGGATGGAGATGAGACATCACATGACCCATAAGGTTCTTGAGCAGCTGAATGGATCTGGAATGAGAACCAATCATCTATTTCATCACTTCTATATTTTCCTTCATCTCTTCCAGTACCCTATCATTCTCACTTACCTTGTTGAGAATGATTGAGAGCATTACCTCGCCACGTTTAGCGTACTGTCCTTGGGCTTTCTTCGCTCATGAGGGGGGACATATATGTCCTTCCTTTTGCATTGGACTTCATCCATCTGAGTCATTAGTGCGGCTAACATAATGTCCTTCTCTACTTCCTAGTTTGCTTCAGCAATGTGATGAAGCAGGTGGGCTGCTATCGCATAGGGCTGCTGTGTAATACCACCCGAAATGAGTTGGTCAGCCAATGCTTTGTTTCCAGGACCAAGACTTCTGTAGAAATAGTCTAGGAGGACTATATAGGGAATTTCATGAGTGGGACATCAAATCAGAAGCAATTTAAACTTTGCTCATGCCTCATGAATCTATTCACCTTCCAATTGTTTGAAGGTTAAAATGCGATCCCTGAACATCATTACTTCTAATGGAGGAAACTCCATTTGCTCATGAGTACTGCTTGGCATACTCACCTCCTCTGTTTCAAAGCTCAAACAAGCAAAATACAAAACTAAAAATTAAGTAAGTAAAACTACAACTAAGAAGAATAAAAATTTTACTAAACTAAATATTCTCAAATAACACCACTCCCCGGCAGTGGCGCCATTTTGACTTCACGTATTATGACACTACTTTGGTTGAAGTGCCAATGATCGCGTGTAGTGATATAACCCAACCAAGGGTTGGGATCGGTCTCACAGGGAGTGGTTTTGAGAATTAATAAAAATGTAAAATCAAGTTCTAATTAGTCATAGCTATAAACATTATAGAATATAAACATACTAAATCTAAGGGGTGATGAAAGCGTCAACTGTCAATAGGGGTTTGTATCAGCTAATCAACAAAAACAACAAAAATATAAGAAAATGAGATAGGGAGATGGGATTCTTGGGATGTGATAGGAATATGGGATAAAAGACACTATCAGGTAGATCATATGATAGTACATCGCTGAATATTTGTAACTAGGCTAGACTTTACTGGAATAAATTCTCTCTCGAGCAACTTACCTCGAATCAACTCGGTTTCTCTCAAACACCAAGTTATTGCTTTTAAGTACAGCCTCCACCTTAGCCCATTCACTCTCTCGAGCTTAAAGTGTGGGAGAGGGCCTAGGGTTCACTCTCTCGAGCTGAACCCACGATGACCCAATAACCACCGGCTATCGATTTAGTAGTCTTAGTTTTAAAACCACACTCTCGAGCAAGCCAAAAAAACTAAGATGAAATCATATTTGCAACTACAATCTCATTAAGTTCAAACACAACTACTATAGGAAATCACATTTAAACAGCGAATATACCACCAATAAGCAACACCCACCAGTAAATTTAACCCATATTCACAAAATGACACCCCAAGAATTGGGATTTTAGGTAGACATAGCAAAAAGGATGAAAATGATACCAGATCGAAGTAACATCGACTGGGTATGATTTATTTTCACTTTAAAAGAGTCTAGGATGAAGAATCTTCAACACCCACTTCCAATTTCTTGTAATTGGAACTCTTCAAATCCTCAAAAGCTAAGAACAAGGTCTCTCTACTTGAAACTTAGAAATATAAAATGTTGTATCTGAAATTGCATACTAAGATAAAAATTTAAACTAGTATTTATAGTTTCCTAAAAGTGTGTTGCAAAGGACCACTCAACGCGGTTAGTCGGGATCGCCGACACACTTGGTGATCCGCCCTTTGGTCTGGTTCGTAGCCTTTCTACTTTTGCCTTCAGCATTCTCATGTTTGGAGGCATTGGGCGATAGACTGCTGGTTTGCAGAACTGCTCGGCGACGTGCCGATTGCTCTTTTTTATCGCATACTTGACCTTCTCCTTAAGCCTCAACACACTGGAACATTCGGCAGGATTTAGGAAATTTCGGCGACTCGCCTAGTAGTTTAGGCGTTCTTCAAGAAGTCTTTTCTCCGTTCTTTTAGCCGCTTTGTTCCTTTTTGCTTGATAGCGTCCAATCTTTGTCTCTCAATCCAAATACCTAAAACATAAGGGTTTACATCAGTTAGTGAGACAACATATTCATTTGAAGACACTAATTCTATCAAAATATAGCCCTAAAGGAGTCAAAATTGTGGACTCATCACTTATGAGTTGGTGCTACCGCTAGAGTTAGCAGCATTCCATCTGGTGTTTCATATTTCAATGTTAAGGAAGTGTATGGGCAATTCTTCACTTATTATAAATACAGAGAATGTTGGTGTTAAGAACAACCTAACTTATGAGAAGACACCCGTTGAGATCCTTGATCGTCAGATTCGCAAGTTGAGAACCAAAGAGGTAGCATCAATCAAGGTTTTATACAGGAATCAGTTTATTGAAGAAGCTACTTGGGAAGCTGAGAAGCATATGAAGAAGAGATACCCACATCTCTTCCCTTTCGAAGAAATTCCAAACAAAGATAATGACCTTTTGTAAAACTCTTTAAATTGATATGCTATGTTGTGTTGTATTGCATGTTGGGTGTTTAAACTTTGTGTTAGATGTTGCTACCCTTAGTCCTAATTAGAGTGATATCATTCGAGGGCTAATGTTCCCAAGAGGGAGATATTGTAACACCTCGGTTTTAGAAAGAGCTAATTTTAGAAAGAAATAAATTGGAAAGAGCTAAATTGAGAATTTTGCAAGTTAGTCTTAAATTGTTAGTTTTGGGTCAACATCAAACAACCATAACTTTCAGTACGTGATGATTTAGGTGGTCCATGAGATATCAAATGAAAAATCTTTGATTTCTCTTTCCAACGCCACCGACTTTGGTAAACTATGAGTATGGATGAGGGAGATATGCCCATATGAATTTGGCATGTCCAGTTAAGGAAATTCATCCAAATTAAGGAGGGCTATTTTGGTCTTTTCCTTACCCCACTAAGTTTTCACATTTTGGTTACCCCGAATAGGGGTCTAAATTGATTTGGAACAGTTTTCACAATTCCTAAACATGCTTAGGGTTTTAGAGAGAGTTGCATGAATAGAAAAAGAAGAAGTGCAAGAGTTCGTTCAAAATTCTTGCGATTCTTAAGTCGTTTCGCCAAGGATTTGATCCTTACGATGTATGAAAGTTCTCATAGTATTGGGTTAGTTCACCCATATGCCAATCATGTGATTTTTATCTGTAATTTCATTCTTGAGGTTGAATGATTTATGTTCTTGAGGTTTTGTGCTTCTTTCTTTGATAATGGAGTTCTTGTTGAGTTCTTGAAGTGAGGGTTGCAAATGAGATTTTTCTTGATCAATTTATGTGAGAATTTCATTTTACATGTGGTTAGTTTATGAATCCAAAAGAATTTGATGGAAATCGTTCGATTCTAGATGAGTTAGGGCATGAGATTGAATAAGAAAATTCGTTATATTATGGGCAGGGGCTTGCGGCGGGGTGCCACCATAGAGCTACAACTACTACCCACTAGTTTGGGTCCTGGAGCGACGCGCCACTCAGTGTGCCCCAAACACTGGTCAGTAATTTTGGGGCTGGCTCCCTGCGCCACTCAGTGACCCAAGGTCACCAGGTCCACTACCCTTCCGACCTTCTTTCCGTGTGAGTTCCCTCGAATCGTACCCATGTTTTCTACGTGGGATCTACACTTAAAATCTTAATTAATCCTTAAGAGATCATGCATATCCAAGTCATGACTCTTAAATTCATATTTCAAACTCAAGATAGAGTTAAGAGTCAAGTTTGACGAAGTTCTTTGAGTCATTTTGAGAGGTTTTTTACAATCTTTTAAAACTTGTTTAAGACTTGAGTACTTGAGTATGAGGATGAGGAGAGTTGAGATTCATTTTTCAGAATGAATATATGGGAACTAAGTATTCCCAAGAGTGAATGCTTTTACATTTAAAACGAGAGGCCATCTTGATTTCCAAATGAGTTTACGAGGAGTTTTGAGCACTATATCTGTTAAAAGAATATTTTGAGTAATAATCTCAAAGTTGAGGATGAGGAAATGTTTTTAAAACATATTAGCATGAGTTATATTATTTGAAGTAGTATTGAGCACCGATATGGGGGCGAGTTCAGACAACTCAAAGTCCTCATAAACCATGTATGCCAACATGGGTAAAGGATCATACTTTTTAGAGGGTTCCTTATTGCTTTAAGCATAGCTTAGTGGATCTACTTTGTTGAGTATGTCTTATACTCCGTGAAGATATATGACAGTTCTTGCATCATGGCCAAGACGTTGTATCATTACATAACTCATAATGATGGTTGTCGGTTAGAGAATCTCCCAAATAAGAGTAAAGAATTATTATTGTATTCTAAAATACTTTGAGTTGTCATTTAATGCTTTAAAATCTTTATTTATACAAAATATTTTCTTTGTTGCTTTTTAATGAGTTGAGTATTATGGAATTGAGTTCAGTATTTCTGTGTTTGAGTATCTTAAATATATTGTGTATCTTTGAGTATCCTTGAATATTTTTTAGTTGAGTTAAGTTGAGATGAGGTAACTATGTTCTTCCATTCTATTAGATCAAGCTTATATATGTGCTTTAAAATTCCCCTTATATGCCTGTATATTGCATGTACTGACGCCATTTGGCCTTCATCTTTTATGTTGTAGATATAGGTAACCATGGTCATCAACAGGTGCTATGTTGATACCACCTGCAGTCCAGAGTTGCTTTGGTGAGCCTCCATGACTCTGGAGGATTCGTATTTGTTTTTACAATTTTGTTATGATATCATGGGTCTTGTCCCGACGTCTATCACAGTTTTTCGAGGCTTTATAGACAGTAGAATTTTGAGAAGTCTGTTTCATTTTCAAATTTTAATGATCTAGACTTGAGTTGCCTCTTTTGGCCTGTTGAATGTTTTCTTTAAAATATTATGAGTTATCTATTTTGAGACTGTTTGAGAAACCTTTCTTTTTGAGTTCATCTAATGTTGAATAAGTCTTTCGCTGAGCATTGAGCAAGGTCAAGGGTTCTCTTGGGGACCTACAATGGTTCTCGAGTGCCAGTCGAGTCTGGGGTGTAGGCTCGGGCTGTGACATCACCGACCCGATCGGAGATGTGTCGAGTGCTCCTCCTCTTGCCTTGTTTGCGTGGCTTTTCACCATCACTTTTCTCTTACTTTTGGTGATTGAGATCGGCATCGCCAATCTCTTCGGCGCGTCGTCGAACTGCTAACCCACTGGCCAAGTTGTTCTTGTCCATGGGCTGGCCTACTAGAACTTTAGGCGAGCTGAAAGTCCACCCGGCGACTCGCTGAGTGGCATTGGCGAGTACCAACTTTGCTTTCCTTCAAGTTTTTAAGCTTTTTGCTCTTATTTGCCTCGTATTGTCCTTGCGTTGCTCTTTTGCCTTTATTGCTGCACATTAACATTTTAACATCAGTTATGAGCATAAATGAGGAGTTGAGGACACTAATTTCCCGAGTATTAAGCCCAAAATGAGTCGAAATCCCCTACTCATCACTGACCATAAGAACTTAACTTTCTTTTGGATGAATGTCGTCAATGGAGATGCAATCAAACAAAACCCTTCCATAAATTTTCTATAATAACCCGCAGAACCCAAGAATCTTTGAATATCCTAAGAGGATACAGGTCTAGGTCAACTCTTAACCGCATCCATCTTCATAGGATCTGCCTCAATATCCTTACTGGAAACAATGTGACCAAGAAACTCTACGAACCTCAACCGAAACATACATTTGCTAAAATTTGCAAATAGTTGTTGGACCTTGAGGACTTGCAACACAATGCTCGACATGCTCGTCCTCACTCCTTCGGTAAATCAAGATGTAATTGATAAAGACAATCACAACCATTTCTACATATTATTGAAACACT
Organism: Solanum stenotomum; assembly: GCF_019186545.1. NCBI lineage: Eukaryota > Viridiplantae > Streptophyta > Magnoliopsida > Solanales > Solanaceae > Solanum > Solanum stenotomum. Next base: position 49,503,538 of record NC_064283.1, on the reverse strand, counting down.
CTATTTATCTATCCAATAAATTTTCCCAGAGCATTTGTCAAACCAGACGACATAATCGAAAACTCATAATGACCATACCGAGTTCAACAAATAATCTTCGGAATTTCATATTCCTTCACCCTCAATTGGTGATAACTCGACCAGAGGCCGATCTTAGAGAAGTAACTCTCACTTTGGAGGTTGATTAAGTTCTTCAATCTTGTTTCCTTGCACTGGGTGAACTTCGTAATCAGAAATCACTCAAATATGAACTCATTCTATTTGATTTTAATATGCTTGTAACTTTCTGTTTAAGTGTGCCCATTTCTTTGGAGATAACATTTCCCTATTTATAGACCCAAAGATCTTTTTATCTTCAACTTTAACTCAGTAACTTTGTAGTGGTTCCTACTCCTTGAAGGATTTGGAATCCCTTGTTAACTAGGTTTATTTATTATGCGCTTCTTCTTCCTTGTAAGACTCATTTATAACAGGAAACTTTTTGCAGTTGTTTCTTATCGTAAAAGCAACCCATCCCCCGCCAAATTAATTCTGCTTCAAGAGATTAACGTTCTCCTAGTCTCAGTTGGACTCGGATTGAAAGGAACATGTCTGCGCAACCTGTTCCTTTCATGTATTCCCCTATTTGTCAATCATCAAAATCTTTCTTGATCTAACAATTGAGAATTTCTCTTACATTATGGGTTCCATGAGAGGACTAGGTATGTGTAATTTTTTATCATGTGGGATATGTTTTATGCATTAGTTTACTTAGGGCATTGTGATTCGTAATGTATATTACATTGTGGGTGTGGTATATGTGTTCACCTGTTTTAATATTTTGTAGTTTCTTATTTACATTCATGTTTTGGAAATGGTTTAAAGATTCTACAACTAAATTGGGATTGTGTACTGATACTACACTTTCTATTTTCTTATTAAATATAGCGCATATTCAGGCAGATGACATCAGACTCGGTTAAGAGACGGTTGCATATCCAAATTCAAGTGTGAGTACTCTTCCATGCTATCATGATTTCTTTTTCAATTCTTTGCCCATCTTTTACTTCAGAGGTGAAAATTTTCTCTTGCTCTGGAGGCAACAAAATTTGAATGCCTCCTTTTGACATATCAAATGTATTTGTTGATGAATCAAGGTCCTTGTTGTAGAATTCGTGGCAAGTTTTCCTCTTTATAAAATGTTGTTATATCATAGTCGTGAGCTATATTAGTTAAGATGCGTCCAATCCCTTGCCTCATACTCCAACTTAGGATTAGCCTCGCCAGGGCTATTGGAGTTCCCTCTTTCAATAAGTGCATGACTTGACAGTGTTTTTCAATCACCCTCCACAACATAATCAATAACTCTTTTATATAGTTGAGGTTATTCTTTTGCCCATTTAGTAAAATATGCCCATGATTTATAGATTCTTCTTTTTTCTTCATTGGATAGTAGTTAATAAAATGTGGTCACCTTCTTCATCCTCTTGTGGTAGTTTCTTATCTTTTTATTGTTTATCTTTATTAATACCTGAGGACTGCTCATCCTTGAGCATATTTTTAATAGTGATGTGGGCTCTGTTATGTGATTCCATCTTGAAGGGGATAGGTTACTATGTTTTGAAAGACTTGTTTCTCACTTCTGGGCCCTCAGTTCTTGCTTAATTCTAATCCTCCTTTATCTGGTGGGGCTGGTGGATTTAGGTCTTCATGGAATGTATTCAATGTTCAAATTGTTATTTTAGTGAGAAGGTAGAGTTTCTCTCTCTTCTTCCATCGTGGCTTATAACTATTTACAAAGTTGCAAAATAGTACTCATTTGCTAGTTAATAATTGACGATTAGGAAAAAAGATTTCAACATGTATAAGTCAAAAGCAAGCAAGAGTTATTTTCCATAAGGTTTATAAAATAAAATACTTACTAGAGCACTTGCTAAATACATATACTTGTAGTTATAAGAAGACAATTTATGCAGATATCTGAAGTTAAGTACCCTAGCAATTGAATTGCACATTTGCCTGTCTTTTTAAAGTAAATAAATACAAATATATCTAGTATCTTCCTAAGAAAAAGTATAATATCTAGAATGAAATCCGAAGAAAGTGTAGCGAATTCATTGCAAGGAATTTGGTACTAGGATCTTCTAAACTTGCAAAACATTAGCCACATGGCCCCAAATCAACTTGAAGTGGCAAGTTTCATCACTAGCTATCTTGTTATTTTTTCAAACTTCAAACCATCCTCTTTTTATGATAACTATATTCCCATTATACTCTATTTCCACTCCCCATTCTATTCCTTCTTCATTAAACAACCTCATATTCTTCATGTTGACTATGTTTGTCCTTAGGACGAATCTGATCATTTTCCCTTAATGTGTTTAAAGTGTCATTCGATGACGAATGTTCCTAAGTGGGGGATAATGTAACGACTCAGAAAATGATAGGTTGAACTAGAGCCTTAACATTTGAGTTAGTGTAACTTTAGGTTGATGTCTAGGCGGTTTTAGAACTTATTTGAGTAAAGAAGAGGCCTAGGGTGAAAGGAATGGCCTAGGCTAACAAATTAGAGTGGAAGAAACCTTGTTCGTTGAAGGGATGTTAGGCGATGGGTCTACTTGATAGCCTAAAGGGTTGGGCGAGTCACCCTTGGGGTCTTGTGCTCGCCTAGTGGACGGCCCATTCGGCATAGGTACTGGACCAAAGGGCGAGCTAAGGGGTAGCTCGTCAAGTTGGTTGGCATGTCTCCCATTGTCCCCATTCTATCGCCCAATGACCAGCCAATTTAGTGAGCTCTCTGGAACAAAGGGAGAGCTAAGGGTGCCCTTGGCGAGCCCAAGTGTCCAAAGGGCGAGCTTGGACGGGCAAGGGCAGAAATTTTAAATTATAAGTTTAAGGGTCCTTGGCTATTTCCCAAAGTTAAGACCTTATTATTCTATTCCTTTCCTAGCAACTATAAGACCCTTTTTGACCTAAATCCTTTCATTTAAGTCACTCCAAATGGAATAAAAAAGAGACCGACCTCCTCTCAAATATTTCTCTCACTAGAATTCCTCCATTTGAGAAGAAGAAGAAGGGAGACATTAAAGTTAGGGTTTGGTGTTTCCAAGGCGTTTCTCCATCAAATTGCTTGGGGAATCTTAGTAAAGGTATGGTGATACTTTATCTAGGGTTAGCTTTCACCCTAGAGTTAATTTCAAAGAAGTTTCAAAGTTTTTAAGTTTCATAAAAAAACCCTAAGTTATACTCAATCTCATGGGTTCTTGCATCAAACATTTTCAAATGATAAATTATGATTTTTTTTATGTTTAATTGATGATTTAAGTTGAAAATACTCTATTAACCCACGATTTTCTCTAAATTCCTAAATTTGAGTTGAGGCGGGGCACTTAATAGCAATCTCTATAGATGGATACTCATACGTTAGTTGAGGCAGCGTATCTAGTAGCAATCTCCCTATCCCATAAAATACGTGCCCACATAGGTCTAGCTAGTGGATCCACTTAAGGCTAAACAAACGATGGTCCTACCTTAGGCAAGTAGAAATCCCTTTATCTGGTGAGGGTGACATTGGGATTCCATGTCAAGCTGCCATGGTCTATGTCGATTAAGGATTACCCTCACAAAGAATGTTAATGAACTATGGTTTCTTAAGGATGTACTACTTAGTGTAGGTGGTGGAATGGGACGCCATCTATGCATTGCACAAGTTAAGCATTTTAGAGAGGTCATGGTGTGTTCCATATAATGATAATTAAATGAATGGGCTCTTATGATGATGTTTATGAGATTGTTGATCTAATTTCAAATGAATGAAGTTGCTCTTAATGTAATGAAGCTAATGAAGAATGTTGACTCTTAAATGCTTATATGCTTAAATGTAAGAATGCATGCTATACTTGGATTATATTATGAGTACTTCCTTGTCATGACTTGTTTTATGTGAATGTGCCTTGTTTAGGGTGACTTCAAAGGAGTGCTTAGTGTGAGTAGTAGTATGGGATGCTACTTGCACATTGAATAAGTATGACTTAGAGTTGTCTTAGGTTTGGTCTTAATGTGATGATGTGATTAATGTGATGTTGTCTCTTATATGCTTTATTGTGTAAAGGTGAAAAGCTTGAATGGTAAGTTCACTTTTTGTGACCTTAAGGTGGTGCCTTAGTGTGGGTGGTGGTACGGAACACTATCTATACATTGCACAAGGTTATCATCAGCTCAAAATCAGAGATAGGGACATTTCGAAGACAGCCTTTAGAACTCGATATGGTCATTATGAATTTGTAGTTTTGTCATTTGGACTAACCAATGCTCCTGCAGCTTTCATGGATTTGATGAACAGAGTGTTCAAGTAGTACTTGGATTTGTTCGTTATCATCTTTATTAATGATATCCTTATTTACTCTAGGAATGAGGAAGAACATGTGATCCATTTGAGGGTTGTCCTACAAACTCTCAAAGATCACCAGTTATTCACCAAATTTAACCAGTGTGAGTTTTGGTTACAATCATTTGCTTTCCTTAGGCATATAGTATCCAGCGAAGGGATCCTAGTGGATTATAAGAAAATAGAAGCAATGAAACAATGGCCTAGACCTACCTCTTCTACAGATATCAGAAGTTTCTTGGGTCTGACATGTTATTACAGAAGGTTCGTGGAAGGATTTTCATCCATAGCCTCTCCATGGACTAAGTTGACTCAGAAGAAAGTCAAGTTTCAGTGGTCAGTTGATTGTGAGAAAAGCTTTGCAGAATTGAAAACCAGGTTAACTACAGCTCCTATTCTGATTGTACCAGAGTTGGCTTTGGTTGTGTGTTGATATCGCGAGTTAAGGTTATAGCTTGTGCTTCTAGACAACTTAAGGTGCATGAGAAGAACTATCCAACTCATGACCTTGAGCTAGCAGCAGTGGTGTTTGCACTTAAGATTTAGAGACATTACTTGTATGGTGTTCACATAGATGTATTCACAGACCATAAGAGCCTTCGGTATGTGTTCACCCAGAAAGAGTTGAATCGTCGCCAGAGGAGTTGGCTTGAGCTTCTCAAGGACTACGATATGAGTGTGCATTACCATCCTGGTAAGGCCAATGTGGTAACAGATACTCTTAGCAGACTATCTATGGGTAGTGTAGTGCATGTTGAGGAAGAAAGAAAGGAACTAGCGAAGGACGTTCACACACTTGCTCGCTTAGGAGTTCGCCTTTATGAGCATATCCGATGATGGTGTAACAATTTAGAATGGGTCAGAATCTTCTTTAGTAGTAGAGGTGAAGGAAAACCAAGACAGTGATCTCATGTTGCTTGAACTAAAGAGCGAAATCCACCAGTAGAGGGTTGAGGTTTTCTCCCAAGGAGGAGATGGTGTGGTTCGCTATCAGGGTCGACTAGGTGTTCCTAAGGTGTGAGAGTTGAGATAGTAGATTCTTGCAGATGCCCATAACTCCAGATATTCTATTCATCCAGGCGCCACTAAGATGTATCGTGATCTGTGAGAAGTCTATTGGTGGAATGGCATGAAGAGAGATATAGCAGATTTTGTGGCTAAGTACCCCAATTGCCAGCAAGTCAAGGTAGAACATCAGAAACCAGGAGGTATGACTCAAGAGATCAACATTCCTACTTGGAATTGGGAAGTGATCAACATGGACTTCATCACAGGGTTACCTCATACTCGCAGACAACATGTCACGACCTAGACTGTTGTGATTGGCACCCACACTAACTCTCTAGTGGGAGAACCATTACTACAACTCAAACAAGCAACTAAACCAAAAACTAAGGCATTTAAACTACGAAAAACAAATTAAATAACTAATTAATGAAGTTCTCATAAACTTCAACAAGAAATCTAGAGAATTATACTAAACAAATGCGGAAGAACCAACCTAGAACCTGAAAGTCAATGTACCAAAACATCTAAGTAAATGATCCAACTCTAAACAAGAAGGGATACATCCCCAACTAATGAACTAATCAACTAACTAAAACAAATATCTAAGTTCGTAAATGACGGACATAGACGAAAGAGAATCCTATGGTTGCTCAGAAGAATTAGCTCACCCTTGAATTCGAAGCGACGATCACTGATCTTCTAAGTGAGGTCTGTCAATAATGGCATGAATATGCCCTATACTCAACAAAAATAAGAGCAAGTGCAGTATCAATACACAACCACAGTGTATTGATAGTATTACGCGACTATCCCACTAGTGCAACATAAACAAATCAAACAACATTATAATCACATGCATATATATCAACATATACAACATCATCAACATTTATGAAGAACCAACAACTTCATATTTTATAGCACATCATTGGTCCTCTCACGGAACCAAACTCAAACAGTTAGCGTGCCGGAGCGTGGCAACCTATCCCATATTTATGTCAGATTGTGGCAACCGATCCTATAATTATGCCGGGTGGCAATCTGATCCAAGTTAGTTATGTCGGAACGTGACAACCGATCCTATTCACACACCACAATCACAAACACTAGTACATCATCAAGATGATACATTTAAGTCATGATTTCATGGCAATGATATTGCATCTATCTCTTTACAACAAGTGTGATCAACATTGCAACATTCATACATATACAAGTATCATAATGAAGCAAGAACAATCATACATTACACAATCATAGAATCACAACCATCACCTACCTCAAAAGAAGCTCCAAATTCTAAGAAACATGATCATTCCCTTTAAGGATTCATTCCGCTTGTTCTTGGTTTACAAACAATCACAACAACACGAGAATCAATAAATAATCGCTAATTGTCAGAATTACTAACAATTCTACGAACCCTAGATCAAACTCATGATCCTAATTACCCAATTTAGGGTTGTTTCCACCATAAGATCTATAATAAAACCTTCCCCAATGAATATTCACCCATTCTATTACATTCTACGGATCGAGAAATGGATTCAGAAGGTGAAAAGCTTACCTTTAGCCTCAAGAAAGGTGAAAAATGAGTATGAGTCACCTGGGGGTCATTCTTTAAGCTCTAAAAGTCAAAAAGTGCCAAATAAGGCCGTTTAGGGGTTTATTAACTACATTAAGTCACAACTGGCCCGCCACAACAGCCCTTACCCTGCTGTAGCGGCGGCGCCAAAGCGACCCAACTTCCCTCTAGGGTGACATTCTTGAACCAGTGAGCTATTCATCTTTCACCTACTATTTTAAGTCTCGTTGTACCTATCACAATGCCCCATATCCCATTGTAGTGGCCCCGCCAGAGCAGCCAAACTCCTGCCAAAGCGGCACAAATGGAGCCAGAGAGTCAATTTAAGGAATTCCAAAATCCCATTTCACAACACACCTCTAACCAACGACGATAAAAAAATACCCTTTGCGCTAAGATTGATTCTGGGAGTTCTACTCGCCCGAATTCAATTATGTAAAGTCGTACGGTTTCCCAAACAAGGTATCTAACTACTCATGCAATCAAAATAAAAAACAACTCACCTGATTGTTAACAGATTTCCTCACACCTCAAGGACTTCGATTTCATCCAAATCTGGACAAGGTTGGGAAAATATAAATACTACGAAAAAGTTTTTACGTCCCCAAATTTACCCCGTTGGCATTTCTGTTATGACGGAACCCGGTCATTACAGTAGATACCAATTTACCCATCACTCGTACCCAAGTGAAAAATCTTAGGAAAAGTAGGCTAGGGAAAGAATGAAGTAGTACCTTATTCGACGAACAATTGGGGTTACTTGTCTCACATGTCCCTCTCGATTTCTCAAGTGGCTTCCTCAACTGGATGATGCTTCCATTGAACTTTCACGGATGTAATCTCTTTGATCCTCATCTTACACACATTACATTCAAGAATAGCAATCGGTTCCTCCTCATATTGGAGGTCTTTGTGTAGCACAATTGAGTCCTAGTTAATGATATAATCTCTGTCACTATGATATCTCTTCAACCATAGACACATGAAATACTGGATGAATGCCGGATATATTAGGAGGTAGAGCCAATCTATATGCCACCGGCCCTACACATTCAAGAACATCAAAGGGACCACTATATCGCTGACTTAACTTGCCCTTCTTACCAAATCTCATCACCCCTTTCAAGTGTGATAACTTTAGGAAAACGTTCTCACCGGTCTGAAATTCCATGTCTCTTACCTTATGATCAACATACTTCTTCTGTCTACTCTGGGCTGCTAGAAGTTTAGCTCGAGTACTTATCACCTTATCTTGAGCATCCTTCACTAAATCAACCCACAAAGGTTTCACGTTTCCAACCTCGAACCAACCTATGGGCGACCTACATCCCCTCCCATATAATGCCTCAAATGGTGCCATATAAATGTTGGAGTGATGAGTATTATTATAGGAGAACTCACACAAAAGTATGAATTTATCCAAATGCCCTCCAAAATCAATCACCCATGCCCTCAACATGTCTTCCAACACTTGAATAGTCCTCTCAGATTGTCCATCCGTCTATGGATGAAAGACTGTACTAAAAGTGAGTTTTGTGACCAATTCATCATGCAATTTCCTCAAAAACATAGAAGTGAATTGGGTACCACGATCTGAGATGATAGAAAGGGGTACCCATGCAACCTCACTATCTCTTTCACATACACCTTAGCCAATTGTTCAGCGTTATAATCTATTCTTACCAGAATGAAATGGGCTGACTTAGTCAATCTATCAACCACTACTCAAATAGAATTGAATTTCCCAACGTCTTGGGAAGACCAAAAACAAAATACATAGCTATTCTATCCCACTTCCATTCTGGAATTGGCGTTTTTTGAAGTAAACCTGCAGGCCTTTAATGCTCATATTTTACTTGTTGGCAATTTTGACACTTCGCCACAAACTGCACTATATATATCTCTGTGTGTGTGTTTGCATTAATGAAAATATATATCTCATAAAAATTAGCTATTAAATAAATAATTAAAAAAACTTAATACAGACTTCAACTGGCGTTATGAGAAGTTATATCAACTTTTCTTTATCGAAAATACTGAAAATATTAACAAATAGTAAATTAGTAAACAAAAGGGTAATGTTTACATAGTAATAAGTAATAACTATTTTGAAGCAAACTTCCTGACAATCTAAATCACATAAGTAAAATTGATAAATAAAGTCATTCTTTTGACTTTAAACATAAAAAACAAATCGTGACAATTCTCTAACTCTTGAGAATTTTAATAATTTTGGGAAAAGATACTCAGAAACATATATCTACATCACTAGAGAAATTGTTAACAAAAACAAATGAATTTATACTACAATAAAAATTAAGCTTATACAAACTTCAAGTGGCATTTTTACAAGTCTTGTGAACTTTTCTTTGTTGAAAATACTGAAATATTAAGAAATAGTATATCACTAAAACAAAGGGCAATGTTTATATAGTAAAAAATATTTTGAAGCAAACTTCCTGACAATCTAAATTACATAAGTAGCATTGATAAATAAAGTCATTATTTTGTCTTGTGCATCAAAAAAATAAATCGTGACAATTCTCTAACTCTTTAGAAGTTTAATAATTTTGGAAAAAGATATTTAGTAGCATATATCTACATCACTAGAGAAATTGTTAACAAAAACAAATGAACTAAGACTGCAATAAAAATTAAACTAATACAAATTTCAACTGATGTTCCTACAAGTTATATAAGCTTTTCTTCGTCAAAAATACTTAAATATTAAGAAATAATAAATCAATAAAACAAAAGGGTAATGTTCATATAGTAATAACGATTTTGAAGCAAGCTTCCTGACAATCTAAATCACATAAGTATCATTGATAAAAAAAATTATTCTTCTGTTTTGAGCATCAAAAAACAAATAGTGACAATTGTCTAACACTTGAGAGGTTTAATAGTTTTTGAAACAGTTATTCAGAAGCATATATCTACATCACAAGAGGTATTGTGAACAAAAACAAATGAATTTAGACTATATCATGTTAACTTCATATATTGGAACATTGCATACTAATAAATATATACTAAGCAAAAAAATAATTATTATATTATCAGAATTATTTTCCTCAAGAACTTGAGGTTAAAGAATATATTCTCTTAGGATAGAACAATTTACTTCATCAGAGTAGTGGTACCTCATATTCCGCTAAACTTCGAACTCACTCAATGACAATAAATCACACGATTTTTTTTAAAATGCAAGAAGAAGAATAGTAGAAGATTAAAAAATAATTGTGGTTGAAAAATGAGAGGGAACCACTCTATTTATAGTCAACAATGGGTAGTATGAACAAGTATTTTTTGTGTGTTATCTGAAAAGTCATGACTTTTCCAAGAAGTCACAACCCTTTGGAAAAGTCACAACTTATTGAAAAAGACACATCTCTTTGGAAAAGTCATAACTCATCGAAAAATCACAACCCTTTGAAAAAATTCGCAACTTATCATAAAAGTCACAACTCATAGAAAAAGTCACAACCTAAGTTTGGGATATTATAGTAATTTAGCATTCAAGCTAGGAGTTAATGCTTTTAAGGTAATAAAGATATATATATATATATGAAAAGATACAACTATTTTAAATAGTTGTGGTCCCTTAGATTTATAAAAGGGTTTTCATAGGAGAAACCAACATATCTTTTTATTCTCTAAAAGTTCAAAAGAACACACACTTCTGCTTTTCTCCTTCTTGTAAAGTTTATATCAAGATTCTTGTTAAGAGTTTTCTCTGAAGAATGTTGGAACAAATATATAATAAGGTACAATTTTAGACTGATAGAAATGAATAGCAAAAAACTCAAAAGAGAAATAATACACGCTAAAATTCATGAACAATCCAAGAATTCACGACTTCTTTATTGAATGACAAATGATTATATATTGTCTGAATCTATAAAATCGAACAACAAGAAATGGTTAGGTAGTTAAAGTGTAGAATGAGTTACATTTTGATATAATTAGGTACAAACATATAGAATCATGTGGAACCTCTGAAAGCTTATGTAGAAGCAAGGATCCTCGATAATGATTTTTGAGGTTGCATATTCATGCCTAAGTGTGTAGAAGAGAAACAAAACACAACAAGATCACATACTATAGACTTTGCCCCTAAAGACCTAACATTGATAGCTACAAGCCTCATTCTCAAGCTTAACTTCATTCTATCATCATTCATGCCAAGAGGACAAGACATTCAATCACATTCTTCATTATTAGGTGATTCTAGTCATAATTTATCATAGAGGTTCAATTTATCTTTATAAGTCAAGATCCATCGTATTTAATAAAGTCTAGTTCAATTCATGATTATATGTTCCTAAGTTTGAACAATTACTACTCATGACATTGATTTAAGAAGATCACCTTTGAACCTTCAATTTCACCTCTAATGGCATAAACCCACAAATATCACATTGATCAATTTAGACTAGGGTTTACCACATAAATCACATAACTTCATCGTAATATCACTAAAAAAAATCTAAATCAATCATAATTAGGTATTAGCCACTAGGTTGCAATCATACCCAAACCCTACCCACAATGTAAGAAGAACCCTAGCTAGAATTTGGTTTTTGATTTCACAATTATGGGATTTCTAAGGGGCTCTGTGGGTGGAAGAACTCATAGATGAAACAGACAAACATACATTTAATCAAATCCCTAACACAAGCTTTCAACAATGGAGGTTGTTCTTGGTCCAAGCTTGAAGCTCTATCTGTTTTTTTTTTCTTGGGTTTTCTAGAGAGAGAAATATTTGAGGGAAGACTAAATTTTTGGGGATATTGATTTGGGTCTTTTGAAAAGATACTTAAATGGGTGGTTAAAAGGTTAAAATATCTTATATAGGGTTTTAGGACTAGTAAAAATGACCCCACCCAATAACGCCCACGTTTGGAGTTTCTCATTAACCCCTCCCCTTGACAGTCTATTGTCCAAGCTTTACGAGAAGCACCACGAGTCATGGTCCTTACCACTGACCATGGTCGTGCTCGTGGTCTTGGACCAGTAGCTAGGCCTTGGACTATTGGCCTCCACAAAACCAAGGAAGGACCACGAAACCTCCCACAATTTGTGGTCAAGACCACGAGTCGTGGTGATAGTCGTGGACCCTAGGCAGTAGCTAGACCTAAGGTCCTAGCCTCCCACAATCCTAAGGGGACTTCACAAACCCCTTCATGGACCGTGGTCAAGACCACTGGTCGTGAAACTTTGGGAATGCATGGCCAAGGTTGGGCAGCCTTGGCCTTTGGCTTAGGCCTTGTCCCTTTGCCTTCGCACTTGCCCCTGCAACCCTTACCCAAACCTTAGATGGTCTTCTAAATTAAAGGGTCTAACACGTACCTTTCTATTTAACCACTAAGCCTCTCATTCTAAGTACGGAAAGTCTATTCTACAACTCTATTCCTCATATATCAAACTCTAGAACCCTAGGTTGAGGCTCTAGATTAGTCTACTAGTTTTCGGGGTGTTACAAGATTGTGTGTACCAAAGGTGGATGAGCTCCAAGAGAGGATCATGGAGGAAGCTCATAGCTCTAAATAATCTATCCATCTTCATTCCACAAAGATGTATCCTGACTTGAGAGAAGTCTATTGGTGGAGTAGCATGAAAAAGTGCATTGCAGAGTTCATTGCTTAATGCCCAAGTCAATAGGTTAAGGTAGAGCACTAAATACTCGGTGGTATTGCTCAGAATATAGATATTCCGGAATGGAAGTGGGAGGTGATCAATATGGATTTCCTAACTAGTTTCTTGCGTCTCGCAGACAACATGATTTGATTTGTGTTATTGTAGATCAAATGAATAAATCAACCCATTTCTTGAAAGTATAAATACATATTCAGTAGAAGATTATGCTAGGTAATATATTCAAAGGGTAGTTAAACTTCATGGAGTTCTGGTTTCCATCATTTCAGATAGAGGTGCGCAATTTACCGCACAATTTTGGAAGTCTTTCTAGAAAGGTTTGGGTTCGAAGGTGAATTGGAGTACCGTTTTCCATCCTCAGACTGATGGTCAAACAGAGTGTTCGATTCATACTTTACAGTATCTATTGAGGGCCTGTGTGATCGATTTCAAGGATAATTGGGATGATCACTGATCTCTTATAGAGTTTACTTACAACAGTTATCACTCTAGCATCCAGATGGCTCTTTATAGGAAAAGATGCAGATCTCCAATGGGATGGTTTGAAGTTGGGGAAGCTAGGTTGATATGACCAGACATAGTTCATCAAGCTATGGAGAAAGTCAAGATCATTCAAGACAAGTTTAAAATAGCACAAAGTCGTCAAAAATTCTATACTGATGTTAGGAGAACAGACTTGGAGTTTGAGGTGGATGATTGGGCTTATTTGAAGGTATCATCCATTGAGGGTGTTATAAGGTTTGGCAATAATGGGAAGCTTAGTCGCATGTATATCGGTCCTTACATGATATCCAAGAGAATTGGCAATGTAGCTTATTGACTTCACGTATCAGGACACAACTTTGGTTCAAGTGTCAAGGATCATGTGTAGTGATATAACCCAACCAAGGGTTGGGATCATTCCCACAGGGAGTGGTTTCGAGAATTAATAGAAACGTAAAATCAAGTTCTAATTAGTCATAGCTATAAACATTATCGAATAAACACATATTAAATCTAAGGGGTGACGCAAGCGTCAATTATTAATGAGGGTTTGTATTAGCTAATCAACAAAAACAACAAAAATATAAAGAGATAAATAGGGAGACGATATTCTTGGGATGTGATAGGAATATGGGATAAAAGACACTATCGGGTAGATGCTATTGATAGTACATCGCTGAATATTTGTAACTAGGCTAGACTTTAGTAGGGGTAAATTCTCTCTCGAGCAACTTACCCCAAATCAACTCGATTTCTCTGAAACACCAAGTTACCGCGTTTAAGCACAACCTCCGTCTTAGCCCATTCACTCTCTCGAGCTGAAAGTGTGGGAGAGGGCCTACTGTTCACTCTCTCGAACTGAACCCACGATGACTCAATAAACATCGGCTATCTATTTAGTAGTCTTAGTTTTAAAACCTCTATCTCGAGCAAGCAAAATATACTAAGATGAAATTGTATTTGCGACTACAATCTCATTAAGTTCAAACATTACTACTAAATGAAATCACATTTAAATAGTGAAAATACCAACAATAAGCAGCACCCAACAGTAAATTTAACCCATATTCACAAAATCATACCCCAAGAATTGGAGTTTTAGCTAGATATAGAGAAAAGGAAGAAAATGATACCAAATTGAAGTAACATCAACTGGGTATGATTTATTTTCACTTTAAACGAGTCTAGGATGAAGAATATTCAACACCCACTTCCAATTTTTTGGAATTGGAAGTCTTCAAATCTTCAAAAGTTAAGAACAAGGTCTCTTTACTTGAAACTTAGAAAAATAAAATGTTGTATCTGAAATTGCATACTAAGATAAAAATTTAAAGTATTATGTATAGTTGTCTAAAAAAGTGCTGCGAAGGACCATTCGACGCAGTTAGTCGGGATCGCCGACACACTCGGCGATCCGCCTTTTGGTCACGGGTTTTGGTGAAGATCTGAAATTTATGCGCCTTCAGACAACTCATACTCTCAGGGTACTGATGAATAACTCCATCTATGGAAAGGCGCTTCTCCTCAATAATTTTCTTTAGCCCCTCAATCTTGAAACTATTCATCGACTTTGGAGGAGGGCCATTACTGGGGGTTCTAGCATCATTACTTGTTCTGGGACCGAAGGAGTAGGATTGACGGGCTAAGGGTTCGTGATCATACATGGATCATTCCTCTTTTTAGATCGTAATTTTTCCCTCTTTGCTATGAGAAGCTCATCATCCTCATACTATGTAGTTTGAGGTTCTTGATGCTCCTTCTCACCTTCAGATGGGGTGAGATAAGTAACATAAATGCCACCGCTGTCTGAGCTTGCTTCTGATAAATTAGATGTCTTGCCTTTCCCTTTGTCTTTCTCACCAGTTGTGGGCAGTTTTGTGGCTTTGTCACTGTATGCAGCTGCATTCTCATTCAGTGTAATCCCCTTTGCTTTCCCTTAGCGTGGCATGTTTCTCCCAACAACTTTAGACCTATCCATGGCTACATACATAGTGGAGAAAGTTAGATAGACTAAATCAAATTTATGTAAACACAACTGCAAAAGTCTCACTGAATAAATCGGTGAGTTGCCAAATCGCTTTGGCGAGCTAGGTCGAGCTTGCCGACAGGATTGACTTAAATATTGTTACAAATAGGCAATGGGAAAGACCTTCGGCGAATCGCCAACTACTTTCAGCAAGCAAGGGTTTTTCTGCCAAAAATTACAATGCAACAATGGTTCATGAGTGCATACAAAGGGAGATCAAGAATACTTTTGGTGAGTCACCGAGTGCTTTTGGCGACCTCCGGCTTCTCGCTAAAAGTTACAGAAACCAATGACATATATAACATGAATTTAAAGGTGAGATGGGCAAATTAGGTGAACCGCCGAACAGTTCGGTGAGCTCAACCTAGCTCGCTAAATAGACAAATATGCCTATTTTCGACCCAACTTCTCGAATTCTACCAACCCCCGAATACAAAATCAGAGCATGCACAAGTTAAATTAAGTTACGACCCATAACACCTATCATCCCGGGATACTCAGATTTCTCCCGATTCTGCCAAGCTAGACAACATGCACGCACACCCACATAAAATTTAAATCACATCATCGCACAAGCATACATGATTTCAAATTAAGACAGGCATTTGAACAATCAGATCTTATCAGAGAGTCGCAACACACGACAGTACGATCAGTTTATTTGCATAGGAAAACAAATAAAAAAAAGTTCTGGGTTCAGAAGACAAACCTTATTTGCTGATTAAAATGATATTTGAACAGCTACGCGCCGATGTAATCCAACTTCAAGCACAAATCAACGACCAAAATACTTGGAATTTAAAATATTGATAATACTTACTAAGTGTGAATTTGTTAAGTTTGATATCGAGGAGAAGTGAAGAGCTTGAAACTTTAAAACCTTTAGCAATTAATAACCATACAGTTCTCATCCATTCGGCGATGTTAGTTGCAACCGCCGATCCACTCGGCGACGCACCGAGTGGATACTTACCTCACCAAGTTTTACAGGACCTTCAGTCAAAGTGAGGGTCCAAATGGCGATTTACATCAGGATCGCTGACCTAGTTGGTGATTCCCCACTAATTTCTTATGCTCGCCGATTGTTACAGACTCTGATGTAAGAGTTTCTTGAGTCTAACAGCAGTTTGGATCGCCGTTGCCCACCTCTTCAGCTATTCCCGTACTGGACTTTTCAATCACATTCCACACTTCAACCTGCAAAATCAAAACACCATTATTTCTAAAACAAAATTAAGCATTTAAGGGGTTTGGCTAGACTCCCGAATAGAGCCTTAGTTAATGTTGTAGCACGACACGGGTTAACACCTAAACTTCACTTTTGGGGTTAGACAAAACATCACTTGGCAACCCCCTGCTTTGTGCCGGATGGAGATGAGACATCACATGACCCGTAAGGTTCTCGAGCAGCTGAATGGTTCTGGAATGAGAACCAATCATCTATTTCATCACTTCTATATTTTCCTTTATCTCTTCCAGTACCCTATCATTCTTACTTACCTTGTTGAGAATGATTTAGAGCATTACCTCGACACATTTAGCCTCACTGTCCTTGGGCTTTCTTCGCTCATGAGGGGGGACATATATGTCCTTCCTTTTGCATTGGAATTCATCCATCTGAGTCATTAGTGCAGCTTACATGAAGTCCTTCTCTACTCCCTAGTTTGCTTCAGCAATGTGATGATGCAGGTGGGCTGCTATTGCATAGGGCTGCTGTGTAATACCACCCGAAATGAGTTGGTCAGCCAATGCTTTGTTTCCAGGACCAAGACTTCTGTAGAAACAGTCTAGGAGGACTATATAGGGAATTTCATGAGTGGGACATCAAATCAGAAGCAATTTAAACTTTACCCATGCCTCATGAATCCATTCACCTTCCAATTGTTTGAAGGTTAGAAAGCGATCCCTGAACATCATTACTTCTAATGGAGGAAACTCCATTTGCTCACGCGTACTGCTTGACATACTCACCTCCTCTGTTTCAAAGCTCAATCAAGCAAAATACAAAACTAAAAATTAAGTAAGTAAAACTACAACTAAGAAGAAAAAGTTTTTTACTAAACTAAATATTCTCAAATAACACCACTCCCCGGCAGTGGCGCCATTTTGACTTCACGTATCAGGACACTACTTTGGTTGAAGTGCCAATGATCGCGTGTAGTGATTAACCCAACCAAGGGTTGGGATCGGTTCCACAGGGAGTGGTTTTGAGAATTAATAGAAATGTAAAATCAAGTTCTAATTAGTCATAGCTATAAACATTATCGAATATAAACATACTAAATCTAAGGTTTGATGCAAGCGTCAACTATCAATGGGGGTTTGTATTAGATAATCAACAAAAACAACAAAAATATAAGAAAATGAGATAAGGAGACGGGATTCTTGGGATGTGATAGGAATATGGGATAAAACACACTATCAGGTAGATGATATTGATAGTGCATCGCTGAATATTTGTAACTAGGCTAGACTTTAGTGGAGGTAAATTCTCTCTCAAGCAACTTACCCCGAATCAACTCGGTTTCTCTCAAACACCGAGTTATTGCTTTTAAGTACAGCCTCCACCTTAGCCCATTCACTCTCTCGAGTTTGAAATGTGGGAGAAGGCCTAGGGTTCACTCTCTCGAGCTGAACCACGATGACCCAATAACCACCGGCTATCGATTTAGTAGTCTTAGTTTTAAAACCACACTCTCGAGCAAGCCAAAAACACTAAGATGAAATCATTTTTGCAACTACAATCTCATTAAGTTCAAATATAACTACTATAGGAAATCACATTTAAACAGCGAATATACCACCAATAAGCAACACCCACCAGTAAATTTAACCCATATTCACAAAATCACACCCCAAGAATTGGGGTTTTAGGTAGACATAGAAAAAAGGATAAAAATGTTACCAGATCGAAGTAACATCAACTGGGTATGATTTATATTCACTTTAAAGGAGTCTAGGATGAAGAATCTTCAACACTCACTTCCAATTTCTTGTAATTGGAACTCTTCAAATCTTCAAAAGCTAAGAACAAGGTCTCTCTACTGGAAACTTAGAAAAATAAAATGTTGTATCTGAAATTGCATACTAAGATAAATATCTAAACAAGTATTTATAGTTGTCTAAAAGTGTGTTGCAAAGGACCACTCAACGTGGTTAGTCGGTATCGCCGACACGATTGGTGATCCGCCCTTTGGTCTGGTTCGTAGCCTTTCTACTTTTGCCTTCAGCATTCTCGTGTTTTGAGGCATTGGGCGATAGAGTGTTGCTTTGCGGAACTACTCGGCGACGTGCCGGCTGCTCCTTTTTCATCGCAAACTTGACCTTCTCCTTAAGGCTCAGCACACTGGAACATTCGGCAGGATTTAGGACATAGCGGCGACTCACCTAGTAGTTTAGGCATTCCTCAAGAAGTCTTTTCTACGTTCTTTTAGCCGCTTAGTTCCTTTTTGCTTGATAGCGTCCAATCTTTGTCTCTCAATCCAAATACCTGAAACATAAGTGTTTACATCAGTTATTGAGACAACATATTCATTTGAAGACACTAATTCTATCAAAATATAGCCCTAAAGGAGTCCAAATTGTGGACTCATCACTTATGAGTTGGTGCTACTGCTAGAGTTAGCAGCATTCCATCTGGTGTTTCATATTTCAATGTTAAGGAAGTGTATGGGCAATTCTTCACTTATTATAAATACAGAGAATGTTGGTGTTAAGAACAACCTATCTTATGAGAAGACACCCATTGAGATCCTTGATCGTCAGATTCGCAAGTTGAGAACCAAGGAGGTAGCATCAGTCAAGGTTTTATAGAGGAATCAGTTTTTTGAAGAAACTACTTGGGAAGCTGAGAAGAATATGAAGAAGAGATACCCACATATATTCCCTTTTGAAGAAATTCCAAACCAAGATAATGACCTTTTGTAAAACTCTTTAAATTGATATGCTATGTTGTATTGTATTGCATGTTGGGTGTTTAAACTCTGTGTTAGATGTTGCCACCCTTACTCCTAATTAGAGTGATATCATTCGAGGACTAATGTTCCCAAGAGGGAGATATTCTAACACCTTGGTTTTAGAAAGAGCTAATTTTAGAAAGAACTAAATTGGAAAGAGATAAATTGAGAATTTTGCAAGTTAGTCTTAAATTGTTAGCTTTGGGTCAACATCAAACAACCATAACTTTCAGTACGTGATGATTTAGGTGGTCCATGAGATATCAAATGAAAAATCTTTGATTTCTCTTTCCAACGCCACCGAGTTTGGTAAACTATGAGTATAGATGAGGGAGATATGCCCGTATGAATTCGGCATGTCCAGTTAAGGAAATTCATCCAAATTAAGGAGGGCTATTTTGGTCTTTTCCTTACCCCACTAAGTTTTAACATTTTGGTTACCCCGAATAGGGGTCTAAATTGATTTGGATCAGTTTTCACAATTCCTAAACATGCTTAGGGTTTTAGAGAGAGTTGCAAGAAGAGAAAGAGAAAAAGTGCAAGAGTTCGTTCAAAATTCTTGCAATTGTTGAGTTGTTTCGCCAAGGATTTGATCCTTACGATGTATGAAAGTTCTCATAGTACTGGGTTAGTTCATCCATACGCCAATCATATGATTTTTATCTGTAATTTCATTCTTGAGGTTGAATGATTTAAGTTCTTGAGGTTTTGTTCTTCTTTCTTTGATAATGGAGTTCTTGTTCAATTCTTGAAGTGAGGGTTGCAAATGAGATTTTTCTTGATCAATTTATGTATGAATTTCATTTTACATGTGGTTAGTTTATGAATCCAAAAGAATTTGATGGAAATCGTTCGATTCTAGATGAGTTAGGGCATGAGATTGAATAAGAAAATTCGTCATATTATGGGCAGGGGCTTGGGGCGGGGTGCCACCATAGAGATACATCTACTACCCACTAGTTTGGGGCCTGGAATGACGCGCCACTCAGTGCGCCCCAAACACTAGTCAGTAGTTTTGGGGCTGGCGCCCTGCGCCATTCAGTGACCCATGTTCACTAGGTCTACTATCCTTCCGACCTTCTTTCCGTGTGAGTTCCCTCGAATCGAACCCATGTTTTCTACCTGGGATCTACACTTAAAATCTTGATTAATCCTTGAGAGATCATGCATATCCAAGTCATGACTCTTAAATTCATATTTCAAAGTCAAGATAGAGTTAAGAGTCAAGTTTAAGGAAGTTCTTTGAGTCATTTTGAGAGGTCTTTCACAATCTTTTAAAACTTGTTTAAGACTTGAGTACTTGAGTATGAGGATGAGGAGAGTTGAGATTCATTTTTTAGAATGAATATATGGGAACTAAGTATTCCCAAGAGTGAATGCTTTTACATTTAAAACGAGAGGCCATCTTGATTTCCAAATGAGTTTACGAGGAGTTTTGAGCACTATATCTGTTAAAAGAATATTTTGAGTAATAATCTCAAAGTTGAGGATGACGAAATATTTTTAAAACATATTAGCATGAGTAATATTATTGAAAGTAGTATTGAGCACCGATATGGGGACGAGTTCAGACAACTTAAAGTCCTCATAAACCATGTATGCCAACATGGGTAAAGGATCATACTTTTTAGAGGGTTCCTTATTGCTTTAAGCATAGCTTAGTGGATCCACTTTGTTGAGTATGTCTTATACTCCATGAAGATATATGACAGTTCTTGCATCATGGCCAAGACATTGTATTATCACATAACTCACAGTGATGGTTGTCGGTTAGAGAATCTCCCAAATAAGAGTAAAGAATTATTATTGTATTCTAAAATACTTTGAGTTGTCATTAAATGCTATAAAAACTTTATTTATACGGAATATTTTCTTTATTGCTTTTTAATGAGTTTAGTATTCTGGAATTGAGTTCAGTATTTCTGAGTTTGAGTATCTTAAATATATTATGTATCTTTGAGTATCCTTGAATATTTTTGAGTTGAGTTAAGTTGAGATGAGGTAAGTATGTTCTTCCATTCTATTAGATCAAGCTTATATATGTGCTTTAGAATTCCCCTTGCATGCCCGTACATTGCATATACTGACGTCATTTGGCCTGCATCTTTTATGATGTAGATATAGGTAACCATGGTCATCAACAGGAGCTGTGTTGATACCACCTGCAATCCAGATTTGCTTTGGTGAGCCTCCATGCCTCTGGAGGATTCGTATTTGTTTTTTTCAGTTTTGTTATAATATCATGGGTCTTGTTCCAACGTCTATTATAGTATTTAGAGGCTTTATAGACAGTAGAATTTTGAGAAGTCTGTTTCATTTTCAATTTTTAATGTTCTAGACTTGAGTTGCCTCTTTTGGCCTGTTGAATGTTTTCTTTAAAATATTATGAGTTATCTATTTTGAGACTGTTTGAGAAACCTTTCTTTTTGAGTTCATCTAATGTTGAATAAGTCTTTCATTAAGCATTGAGCAAGGTCAAGGGTTCTCTTGGGGACCAACAATGGTTCTCGAGTTCCAGTCGAGTCCAGAGTGTAGGCTCGGGCTGTTACATGACCGACCCGATCGGAGATGTGTCGAGTTCTCCTCCTCTTGCCTTGTTTGCGTGGCTTTTCATCATCTCTTTTCTCTTACTTTTGGTGATTGAGATCGGCATCGCCAATCTCTTCGGTGCGTCACCGAACTGCTAACCTGCTGGCCAAGTTGTTCTTGTCCATGGGCTGGCTTACAAGAACTTTAGGGGAGCTGAAGGTCCGCCCGGCGACTCGCCGAGTGGCTTTGGCGAGTACCAACTTTGCTTTCCTTCAACTTTTAAAGATTTTTGCTCTTATTTGCCTCGTAGTGTCCTTGCATTGCTCTTTTGCCTTTATTGCTACACATTAACATTTTAACATCAGTTATGAGCATAAATGAAGAGTTGGGGACACTAATTTCCCCAGTATTAAGCCCAAAATGAGTCGAAATCCCCTACTCATCACTGACCATAAGAACATAACTTTCTTTTGGATGAATGTCGTCAATGGAGATGCAATCAAACAAAACCCTTCCATAAACTTTCTATAATAACCCTCAAAACCCAAGAATCTTCGAATATCCTAAGAGGATACAGGTCTAGGCCAACTCTTAACCGCATCCATCTTCGTAGGATCTACCTCAATATCCTTACTGGAAAAAAATATGACCAAGAAGCTCTACGAACCTCAACCGAAACATACATTTGCTAAAATTTGCAAATAGTTGTTGGTCCTTGAGGACTTGCAACACAATGCTCGACATGCTCATCCTCACTCCTTCGGTAAATCAAGATGTAATTGATAAACACAATCACAACCATTTCTACATATTATTGAAACACTCTATTTATCAAGTCAATAAATTTTCCCGGAGCATTTGTCAAACTAGACGACATTATCGAAAACTCATAATGACCATACCGAGTTCAAAAAATAATCTTCGGAATTTCATCTTCCTTCACCCTCAATTGGTGATAACTCGACTAGAGGCCGATCTTAGAGAAGTAACTCTCACTTTGGAGGTTGATTAAGTTCTTCAATCTTGTTTCCTTGCATTGGGTGTACTTCGTAATCATAAATCACTCAAATATGAACTCATTCTATTTGATTTTATTATGCTTGTAACTTTCTGTTTAAGTGTGCCCATTTCTTTGGAGATAACATTTCCCTATTTATAGACCCAAAGATCTTTTTATCTTCAACTTTAACTCAGTAACTTTGTAGTGGTTCCTACTCCTTGAAGGATTTGGAATCCCTTGTTAACTAGGTTTATTTATTATGCGCTTCTTCTTCCTTGTAAGACTCATTTATAACAGGAAACTTTTTGCAGTTGTTTCTTATCGTAAAAGCAACCCATCCCCCGCCAAATAAATTCTGCTTCAAGAGATTAACGTTCTCCTAGTCTCAGTTGGACTCGGACTGAAAGGAACATGTCTGCGCAACCTGTTCCTTTCATGTATTCCCCTATTTGTTAATCATCAAAATCTTTCTTGATCGAACAATTGAGAATTTCTATTACATTATGGGTTCCATGAGAGGACTAGGTATGTGTAATTTTTTATCATGTGGGATATGTTTCATGCATTAGTTGACTTAGGACATTGTGATTCGAAATGAATATTACATTGTGGGTGTGGTATATGTGTTCACCTGTTTTAATATTTTGTAGTTTCTTATTTACATTCATGTTTTGGAAATGGTTTTAAGATTCTACAAGTAAATTGGGATTGTGTATTAATACTACACTTGCTATTTTCTTATTAAATATAGCGCATATTCAGGCAGATGACATCAGACTCGGTTGAGAGACGCTTGCATATCCAAATTCAAGTGTGAGTACTCTTCCATGCTATCATGGATTTTCTTTCAATTCTTTGCCCATCTTTTACTTTAGAGGTGAAAATTTTCTCTTGCTCTGGAGGCAACAAAATTTGAATGCCTCCTTTTGACATATCATATGTATTTGTTGATGAATCAAGGTCCTTGTTGTAGAATTCGTGGCAAGTTTTCCTCTTTATAAAATGTTGTTATATCATAGTCATGAGCTAAATTAGTTAAGATCCAATCCCTTGCTTCATACTCCAACTTAGGATTAGACTCGCCAGGGCTATTGGAGTTCCAACTTTCAATAAGTGCATGACTTGACAATGTTTTTCAATCACCCTCCACAACATAATCAATAACTCTTTTTGATAGTTGAGGTTATTCTTATTCCCATTTAGTAAAATATGTCCATGATTTATAGATTCTTCTTTTTTCTTCATCGGATAGTAATTAATAAAATGTGGTCACCTTCTTCATCCTCTTGTGGTAGTTTCTTATCTTTTTATTATTTATCTTTATTAATGCCTGAGGATTGCTCATCCTTGAGCATATTTTTAATAGTGATGTGGGCTTTGTTATGTGATTTCATCTTGAAGGGGATAGGTTACTATGTTTTGAAAGACTTCTTTCTCACTTCTGGGCCCTCAGTTCTTGCTTAATTCTAATCCTCCTTTATCTGGTGGGGCTGGTGGATTTAGGTCTTCATGGAATGTATTCAATGTTCAAATTGTTATTTTAGTGAGAAGGTAGAGTTTCTCTCTCTTCTTCCATCGTGGCTTATAACTATTTTCAAAGTTGCAAAATAGTACTCATTTGCTAGTTAATAATTGACGATTACAAAAAAATATTTCAACATGTATAAGTCAAAACCAAGCAAGAGTTATTTTCCATAAGGTTTATAAAATAAAATACTTACTAGATCACTTGCTAAATACATATACTTGTAGTTATAAGAAGACAATTTATGCAGATATCTGAAGTTAAGTACCCTAGCAAATGAATTGCACATTTGCCTGTCTTTTTAAAGTAAATAAATACAAATATATCTAGTATCTTCCTAAGAAAAAGTATAATATCTAGAATGAAATCCGAAGAAAGTGTAGCGAATTCATTGCAAGGAATTGGGTACTGGGATCTTCTAAACTTGCAAAACATTAGCCACATGGCCCCAAATCAACTTGAAGTGGCAAGTTTCATCACTAGCTTTCTTGTTATTTTTTCAAAATTCAGACCATCCTCTTTTTATGATAACTATATGCCCATTATACTCTATTTCCACTCCCCATTCTATTCCTTCTTCATTAAACAACCTCATATTCTTCATGTTGACTATGTTTGTCCTTAGGACGAATCTGATTGGGATAGTCTAATAGACATATTCATCAAACAAACATGACCGTTAGATTTTAAGGAAAATAATTAGCACACAAGGGAATGAAAAATCTAGCAAATGTGAAAAAAAAATGTACTCATTATTAAACCTTACTATAGAAGTAGTCTGTAGTTTTTTTTAATAACAATTTCAAAATATGGACTGTCACCATTTAAGTTCACTAAGCTGTGTTGACTGCTATTTTTTGGACCAACTTCTTCACTTGTACTATTAGCTTCTCCGACCTCCTGATCTACAAGAAACTTGAGATAAGTATAACAACTACTATGATATGATTCCTAGCTACATAAATTTTATGGAATATTTAAGACCACAAGTTTTTAAAGTCTTATGGCCACATATATTGATGTCAAAACATGTTTATAATCATTAGTATTAATAGTAAGATTCATTTCATTTTTAAACTATATGCATCTATAAAAAGTTTTATCGCATTAGTTGAAAAATTGGAGTTGCTTCTTGTTTTTAGGACAGATTGAGGATCCTAATTACTTATAAGTTTTACTCGCGTTGATCTTATCATACTAAAAAAAACTCTAAATAGTTTAAAAAGTCTAATAAGCTTTTTGTTTTACCGGTACCATGTCAGGTTACTGTTTGTGCTCCTCAGAGCCTTCACTTATTTCTTGAAATAGATATCCAAGAGCAATGTAATACTACTAAATGGGTTCACTTAATAGGTAATAAACCAGTTAAGATGTTTACTTACCTTGAGACACTTCTTGCTCAATTACATTAGCATTAGTTTGAAAGTTAACTGGAATATATTCCTCTTTTTCCTCGATTACACAGCATAAGTTTGGAGGTTCACTGGAATATCATTTGATTCAATCTCTTGATCTGTTGGATATTAGTTTTTTGTTGTACTCTGATCACATAAAGTGACATCAAAATGAGCACGAGCATTGTATCTAAAGATCGAAAAGTTCTTGATGATTATTGAGTAATAATCACAAAATTCCTTCCATCCTTTGG
The DNA here is from genome assembly GCF_019186545.1 of Solanum stenotomum. Lineage (NCBI taxonomy): Eukaryota > Viridiplantae > Streptophyta > Magnoliopsida > Solanales > Solanaceae > Solanum > Solanum stenotomum. The sequence continues at coordinate 49,477,754 of NC_064283.1, read as the reverse complement.
TTAGCCAAATTTGGCCTTGAGTAACTCGACTAATTAGTTCTGCAGGTACAAGCTACCTCCTATTCACACATCCATATATTTGGTTTATCAAATGTTGAATTCTCCAAATGTCTATATATCCTTGGGCATGAAAGGAATGTCTTTGATCAAGGGAATGAAATTTTATCTTCTTAACTGTTGGATCTAAATCAACAGTTAACATGGATGGAAATTACATTTGCATTAAAATAAAATCGGGAATTTGTGAGAAAATCCAAGATTAAAAAGAGATATTAAGAAGGGAACATGTAAAAAGTACTTATGAGACGGCATAATTCATCTGAGGAAGTAATGACTTGGATGAACTTAGGGTGAGGAATGTAGGAGAAGAGTACCAACAGGAATAATCATGGAACTTGTTTACCATGACCGCAATTGAGCAATGGATGAAAAAAATTTGAGGAATGATTTTTATAGGACTATGTGATGCGTGCACTCATAATGACTATGTGATGTTTGACTCACGAGGACTATATGATGTGTGATTAATGATTACTATGAGATGCGTGACTCACAAGGACTATGTGTTCTGTGACTCACAGGAATATGTGATGCGTGTGACTTACGAGGCTAAAGCAAAACACATGACTAGTGTTTGACCAGATTTTCAAAATCACTAGTCATGTGTTTTTCTTTTGCCTCGTAAATCACACACATCACTTAGTCCTCGTGAGTCACACACCTCATAGTGCTCATGAGTGACACATCACATAGTCCTCGTGAGTCAAACATCACATAGTTATCGTCAGTGCACACATCACATAGTCCTATAAAAATCATTCCTCAAAAATTTCCTATCCATTGCTCAACTGCGGTCATGGAAAACAAGTTCATGACTCTTCCTTTTGGAACTCTTATCCTATTATTTCTCACCCTAAGTCTTCCTAGTCATTTCTTCCTCAAATTAATTATGCTCTCTCGTAAGTACTTTTTCCATCTTCCCTTTTTAATATCTCTTTTTAATCTTGGATTTTCTCACGGATTCCCAATTTTATTCTAATGCAAATGTAATTTCCATCCTTGTTGACTATTGATTTAGATCCAACAATTACTATATAATTTTAAATAATTACGTATATATGGGTCTAGTTCAATGAAAAATTCTCAAAATCATGTAAGAAGATAAAATTCATTCCCTCGATCAAAAACATTCCATATTGTCAAACCTTTCAGGTTTCTCAAGTTTTGGACTGAAAGAGAGGATTTTAAAGAAGTGGTGGAGCAGAATTGGCTGGCTGAGAGTTTAGATGATATTTTTGTACAACTTAAGTAGAAACAATAGAGGACTAAGACGAAATTAGCCAAGTGGAGTAAAGAATATTTTGGGATATTTTTAAAACAACAAGCAATTAGAGAAGATATAGTGAAATTGAAGGAGCGATTATTTCTTGACGATCCATCACCTGCTAATAGAAGTATTCTTTAGATGGCTCATGCAGAGCTGATTGTTTATTGACACTTTGGAGAAGAGTTTTGGAGAAAAAAAGCTAGTGTGCAGTGGTTTAAGGAAGGGGACAGGAACACAAAATTATTTCACAGTCTAGTGAGAGGAAGAAGAAAAAGGCTTTACATGAGCAGAATTGATAAATCTGATGGTTGATGGGCAAGATCAGAAAATGCGATTGCAGAAGAAGTAGTTAATATTTTTACCGAACAATTTACTGTAGGGGTAAATCATTTTGACCTATCTCTACTAATGCATATTAATCATGCAATCTCACCAAATGAAAATGATATATTGACCAAATTACCTAATGAGGGTGAGATTAATAGTGTAGTATTTAAGTTAAACGCAGAAACCTCTTGTGCACCGGCTGGTTGTTCTGGGTGTTTTTATAACAACTTGGTGGTATCACCTAAAAAGGATATTTCTCAATCCTTTTCTGATCTTAGATCTATTAGCTTGAGTAATTTCATTTGTAAAATCATATCCTAGAATCAATCTGGATTTGTTAAAGGCAGAAATATTACTGAAAATGTATTGTTGGCTCAAGAAATTATTACTGATATTAGGTTGAGGGGAAATCCTGATAATGTGATTATCAAGCTTGACATGACAAAGGCATATGAAAGGGTTGATTGGAGATTTTTTATCAAAGTAACGGGAAAAATGGGTACTAATTCTATGATGTTTGATATGATCTGGAGAATTATTGATAATAATTGGTACTCTGAATTGATTAATGGTCAAGCACATGTTTTTTTCCATTCATCAACGGGGCTTAAGCAAGGAGATCATATGTCTCCTGCTTTGTTTATATTTAAAGATCAACTATTAACTAGAGCTCTAAATCATCTATTCCTAGAAGATGAATATAGAGTTTATGGTCTTCCTAAATGGAGTAAACAACTGAATAACTTATCTTATGCTAATGATACAATTATTTTTGCCTTTCCTGATAGGAGTTCTCTCTAATTGATAATGCACACATTGAAAATGTATAAACAACAATCAGGACAACTTATAAAAAAAGAAACAAGTTTCTTTTACTTGTTTAACTAAGTTGTTGTTAGTTAGTGAAAGAAATCACAGGTTTGCAAAGGGAGTTTTCCTTTAACTTACTTGGGTTGTCCTATTGGCCACGCTAAGAAGAAGAAGATTCATTTCAAAGAGCTCATTAAGAAGATTCATAATAAACATCAAATGTTGAAAGGGAAACTTCTATCTTATGTGGGCAAAGGAGAGTTGATTAACCATGTATTGCAGAATATTCCTGTCTATCTCCTCTCAGCTATCAGGCCTCCTAAATGTGTCATTGATGATATTCATAAGATTTTTGCAAAATTCTTCTGGGATTCTAAAGAACAAGGAAGAGCCACATACTGGGTAGCATAGGGGATAGTTGTTTGCCTAAGGATGAGGGAGGTTTAGGTTTTAGATATTTATTTGATGTCTCCAAAGCTTTATTTTCTAAGCTGTGGTGGAATTTCATAACAAAAAATACCATGTGGACAAATTTTATGTGAAATAAGTACTGGAGAAGACAAAGGCCACAATTAGTGGACCTAAAAAGAGGATCTCACCCCTGATCTTCCCTTCTGTACCATGTGCGATAAATTTTCGTCTTCTCATCAAGAAGGGTTGATGTTATGTCGAACGGTTGTCTCATGATTCCACCTTGAAAAAACTGGTCTGCAACACCTTTCTTGACCATGTGAAGGCTCCAATAAAAATATTGCACCAACTCATTGTCTGGCAGCCCATCAGTGGGATATTGAAACAACAACTTTTGAAATTTCAACTATTTCTCATGGATGGGTTCGCCATCAATACGCTTGAAGTTCTAAATACTATCCCTCAACCTAACCATTTTTGAAGGAGGAAAAAAGCTTTTGTAAAACGCCTCAGTGAGCTCCTCCCATAAAGTGATTGAATCCCTTGGTAACTTGGTCAACCACTTCGTTGCTTCCCCCATTAGAGAAAAGGAAAATAAACAAATTCGGACTGAATCTTAGGTGATGTTCTTGAAAGAGAATAGCCCACAAACATCCACGAAGTTCTTGATGTGGTCATGAGGATCCTCATTAGCAAGTACTCCAAAGAGACCCTTCATTTGCAATAGCTGCAACATAGTGTTGGTCACATTAAACACCGTATTGCCCACAATCGGAGGCAATTGGATAGCCCTACACTTCCCAATTGATCCTCATTGACATCATGCCAATTTCTGATGTCATCGTTGGTCCCAAGTTGGCTGGCATTGCTCCCACTGACACTAATCTCTTCACCGATTTTTGAGTATCTAACAAAGAACACAACTAAGTCGATTCAACTACAACAAAATCAGTTCACGACTAAACTTCAATAAAAGAATTATAAAAACCGCTCCCCCGTAGTGATTCCATTTTGGATAACGCTCAACTACACTTCATCCAGTTCTAAGTATAGGCGGTTGCTGACAAGTATAAACCCAACTAAGAGTTGGGGTCGATCCCACAGGGAGTGACACAGTAAAGAATTCAATCAAGAAGTAAAATTGTGTCTTAATCGTTTGTCGAAGTAGAAGTTTTGTAAAACTAAAGTAAATCATAGAGTTTGTATGATTAATATCAAATGAAGGGATTTGGTAAACAAATTTACGACTACTAAAAACTGATGTAAGGAAGTAGAGAAGGTTATTTTGAAGTCTAATAAGTTGAATGCTTATTTTGCGTAATGGGTGATTACGAGTTACTGAAAGTTGTTGAATATCAGTAGGTAGGCTGGGTTCTAAGTTCAATAGCAATTTCTCAATCTACTATTGCAATTCAAGTGATTTCTTTCGAATCTCACAAGCAAAACCCAACCGAACAACCCATTATCTTAATCAATCCACTTTTTCAAGATACATTTGCAAGATTGCAATTAATCCTACTTTCTCAAGCTAGATTCATAACAATGCAATCAAAGCAATTATCAACTAATAATTTGACTATAACAGTTCTTTCTCAAGAAAGTACCGAGTTATAATCTAGAATTGCATTTGCCACTGCAATTTCTCAATAAAAAAATGAACAATTAATTGAACCTACTTCAAATCAAATATAAAATCAGTAACTAAAAACACTCATTAGCTAATTAAGGCATTCAACTACATAATCACACAATTAAGAACGGAGGTTTTAGCCGAGCATAATAAAGAACAAGAAATTTTAACAAAATAAGTTTTCCATCAGATTTGGAAATAATCCACAAGTCTCCAAATGCTCCAATTAAAGCTAAAAATCTCACAATCTCTAGCTAATTCTTTCTCAAAAATCTCAAAATAATGTTCTAGAATGTAAAATATCAAAAACCCAGAAGTTGAGTAATGTGTGTAATATTCCAGAACATTACAGAAGTCCTTCTCTTCCTCTGAAAAATAACATTTATACCTTCCAAGAATTTCAGCATCGAAGTCATGCGCTGAAGTAAGTCGGGTATCGCCTGTAACACCTCGGTCTTAGAAAGAGCTATGTTTATATAGAACTAAATTGGAAAGAGCTAAATTGAGAATTTTGCAAGTTAGTCTTAAATTGTGAGTTTTTGGTCAATTTCAAACCACCGTAACTTTCCCTACAGGATTAGTCAGGTGGCCCATGAGATATCATATGAAAGATTTTGAGTCTTCTTTCCAACGCCATCGAGTTTGCTAAATTGTGATTTTGATTGAGGGAGATATGTCTATTAAAATTCAACCTGTCCAGTTAAGGAAATTCATCTGAATTAAGGAGGGGTATTTCGTTCATTTCCTTACCCCACTAAGTTTTCACGTTTTGGTTACCCTAAATAGGGTCTAAACTGATTTGGATCAGTTTTCATAATTTCTAAACACGCTTAGGGTTTTAGAGAGAAGTGCAAGAGGAGAAAAAGGAGAAGTTCAAGTGTTAGTTCAAGATTCTTGCAATTGTTGAGGAGTTTCACCAATGATTTGATCCTTACGAGGTATGTAAGTTCTCATAGTTTTGGATTCATTCACCCACACACCATCATGTTATTTTTTTTTTTTGTAATTTCATTCTTGAGATTGAATGATTTGAGTTCTTGAGGTTTTGTTCTTTGTTCTTTGATAATGGAGTTCTTGTTGAGTTGTGAGGGTTGTAAATGGGAGTTGCTCTTGATTGATTTCTGTGTGAATTTCGTTGTAACTTTTATAGGTTTAAGAATCCAAAATAGTTTGAGGGAAATCGTTCAATTATAGATGAGTTAGGGCATGAGATTGAACAAGAAAATTCATCAAATTCTGGGAAAGGGCTTGACGTGGCACGCAACCAGTGCGACCCAAACACTGGTCTGTAGTTTTGGGGCTGGCTCTCTGCACCATTTAGTGTGCCAGGGTCGCTAGGTCCCCTACCCTTCAAACCTTCTTTCCGTGTGAGTTCCCTCGAATCCTACCAATGTTTTCTACCTGATATCTTCATTTAAAATCTTGATTAATCCTTAAGAGATCATGCATGTCAAATTCATAACTCTTGAATTCATAATTCAAATTCAAGATAGAGTTAAGAGTAATGTTTGAGGAAGTTCTTAGAGTCATTTTAACATGTTTTTTACAATCTTTTAAACTTGTTCTAAGACTTGAGTTCTTGAGTATAAGGATGAGAAGATTTGAGTTTCATTTTTCAAAATGAATAAATGGGAACTAGATATTCACAAGATTAAATGCTTTTACATTTAAAATGAGAGAAAATTTTGATTTCCAAATGAGTTTGAGGAGTTTTGAGAACCATCTCTTTTAAGAGAATCTTTTGAGTAATAATCTCAAAGTTGAGTATGAGGAAATGTTTTTAAAACATTTGAGCATGAGTTATATTATTGGGAGTAGCATTGAGCACTGATATGGGCACGAGTTCAGACAACAAAAATTCCTCATACACCATGTATGCCAACATGGGTAAAGGGTCATACTTTTTAGATAGTTCCTTATTGCTTTTAAGCATAGTTTAGTGGATCCATTTTGTTGAGGATGTCTTATACTCTAGCAATCTATAGAACAATTCTAGAAGCATGGGTGAGACGATATATAATCACATAGCTCATAATAATGATTGTCGGTTAGAAAATCTCCCAAATACGAATAAAGAGTTATTATTGTATTTTTAAATACTTTGAGTTGTCATTTACTTGTTTAAAAACTTTCTTTATACTACATATTTTCTTTGTCCCTTTATAATGATTTGAGTATTCTAGAATTGTGTTTAGTATTTTCGAGTTTGAGTATCTTCCGTATCTTTGAGTATCCTTGAGTATCTTTGAGTTGAGCTGAGTTTAGATGAGGTAAATATATTCTTTCATTCTATCAGATCAAGCTTATGTTTGTGCTTTAGAATTCTCTTTTCATACACTTACATTGCATGTACTGATGTCATTTGGCCTACATCTTTCATGATGTAGATACAGGTAACCATGCTCATCAACAGACGCTTTGTTGATACCACTTGTAGTCTAGAGTTTCTTTGGTGAGCCTCCTTGCTTTCGGAGGATTCTCGTTTATTTTTTCAATTTTGTTAAGATATCACTGCTCTTGTCCCAGCGTCTATCATAGTATTTAGAGGCTTCATAGACAGTAGGGTTTTCAGAAGTCTATTTCATTTTCAATTGTTAATGTTCTAGACTTGATTTGCTTTATTTCGCCAGTTGAATATTTTCTTTAAAATATTCTGAGTTATCTATTTTGAGAATTTTTTAGAAACCTTTCATCTTGAGTTCATCTAATGTTGAATAAGTCTTCTGCTGAGTATTGAGCCAAGCCAACAGTTCTCTTGGGGACCAACAATGTTTCTTGAGTTCCAGTCGCATCCAGGGTGTAGGCTAAGGGTGTGACATCACTGGCCTGATCGGCGATGCACCGAGTGCTCCTCCTCTTGCCTTTTTGGCGTGGATTTTCACCAACTCTTTTCTGTAACTTTTGGAAATTGAGATCGGCATCGCCAATCTCTTCAATGCGTCGCTGAACTGCTAATCTGCTCGCCAAGTTGATCTAGTCCATAGGTTGGCCTGCTAGAACTTTAGGTGAGCTGAAGGTCCACTCAGTGACTCGCTGAGTCGCTTTGGCGAGTACCAGCTTTGCTTTCCTTTAATTTTTTAAGATTTTTCATTCTTATTTAACTCGTAGTGCCCTTGCCCTGCATTTTTCCCTTCATTGATGCATATTAACATTTTAACATCATTTATGAACATAAATTAGCCATTGAGGAGACTAATTTCCCGAGTATTAAGCCCTGAATAAGTCGAAATCCCCTACTCATGACTGACCGTATCAACTTAACTTTTTTTGGGTGAATGTCGTCAATAGAGAGGCAATCGAATAAAACCCTTCCATAAACTTTCTATAATAACCAGCAGAACCAAAGAAACTTTGAATATCCTAAAGGGATACAAGTCTAGGAAAACTCTTAACCGCATCCATCTTTTTAGGATCTTCCTCAGTACCCTTACTGGAAACAATGCGACCAAGAAACTCCATGGACCTCAATCGAAAGTAACATTTGCTAAACTCTGCAAATAGTTGTTTGTCCTTGAGGACTTGCAACACAATCCTCAAACACTCGACATGCTCTTCCTCACTCCTTCAGTAAATTAAAATGTCATTGATAAACACAATCACAACCATGTTTAGATATTATTGAAACACTCTATTCATCAAGTCCAAAAATGCCCACGGAGCATTAGTCAAAACCAAACGACATTACAAAAAACTCATAATGACCATACCGAGTTCCAAAAATTATATTCGGAATGTCATTTTCCTTCACCCTCAATTGGTGATAACCCAACTACGAGGCCGATCTTAGAGAAGTAACTCTCAGTTTGGAGGTTGATTAGGTTATTCAATCTTGTTTGCTTGAATTGGCTGCACTTCATAATCAGAAATCACTTAAATTTAAGCTCATTCTATTTGATTTTATTATGCTTGTAACTTTCTATTTAAGTGTGCAGGTTTCTTTGGAGATAGCATTGCCCTATTTATAGACCCAAAGATTTTTCCTTCTTCAACTCAAACTAAGTAACTTTGTAGTGGTTTCTACTCCTTGAAGGATTCGAAATCCCGTGTTAACAGGGTTTATTTATTATGTGCTTCCTCTTTCGTGTAAGAATCATTTATAAAAAGAAACTATCTGCAGTTATTTCCTGTCGTAAGAGTAACCCATCCCCCCGCCAAATTAATTATGCTTCACGAGATTAACCTTCTCCTAATCTTTGTCGGACTTGGACTGAAAGGAACATGTCGTGCAAGTATTCCTTTCATGTATTCCGCTATTTGTCAATCATCAAAATATTTCTTGATCTAACAATTGGGAATTTGTATTACATTATGAGTTACATCAGAGGACTAGGTATGCATAATTTTTTTATCACGTGGGACATGTTTTAGTGTTAGTTGACTTAGGACGTTGTGATTCGAAATGTATATTACATTATGGGTGTGATATATGTGTTCACATGTTTTACCATTTTGTAGTTTTTTATATACATTTATTGTAACACCAGTATCCGAAAATAGACCAACCAACAGATTTACAAAAGATGCAGGTGCAACCCACGGTTGCCACCCATGTACCATAGGGTAACCCATGGTTTGTCCTGGTGGTCTGTGGATGGCCACATGTAGCCCTCCACAGAATCAGCCCAAAAATCTTTATAAGGCATGACCCAAGGCCGGACCCACAGACCGTTGGTCAGGCCACGGTCCGTGGATCCTAGTCCGCAACTCCAACTCTCTAAATCCGACTGAAGGTCGACTAGAACAGACCGTCGCTCCATCCAAGGTCTGTCGGTTTGGTTCGTCGGTGACCCGAACAAGTTTTAAGTTAGGGGTTATTTGGTATTTTCTATTTGCTTTAGACCCCTAAACGACGTCATTTAAACCCTAACCTACGTAGTTTTGGTCAATTTTATCCTAATAAACTAATTAGAACCTAACCTAATCAATTATTAACCAAAAAATGATCAAACTTCAAGCAAAATAGCGAAGAAAATTGAACAGAGCACAACGAGTTTTCATCAGTTCTAACCCTGAAATCGAAAGATTTCTTTGTGAATTTCTTCACCAGGTATGTGGGATTTCACTAGTAGGTTCCTTTCACCAATTGGGTACCTAGAATTCAGTCAGATTATTAATTCCCTTCATATATCAACACCTAGGGTTTCTAGAATTTCAGCAGATTATTATGAATTAGTCGCTTTAATGTTGCTAGTCAGATTATCATGATTTTAGTATTGTTTTGTGTAGATTATTTCATAAATTCAGAACCCTAGTTATGTAGTTCTTTTAGTTCATGAAATATAAAAGCTAGTTCAGTTATTTCAGATATGCATACCTCAGATTTGAATGTTTCATTATTAGTACATTAATTTGCATTTACAATTAGCATGTCAGTATTTTGAGCTATCCAGCATTACAGAAATTCAGTCATAAATTGGTAATTACATAATCAATTGGGGGTAGCTTAATACCGTGTGGACTAGGGTCAGTCACCGTCAAGTCACAAAACTACGTGCCCCATAGGTTGTAAGTCCCATTTGTGGGCATCAGTTTAGTTATCCCACCAGTCATGCCTCCTTACCTCTGGCAGGGTATATTGGGTCCTCTCGATGGGGCGTATACATCGAACTCCACATTTAGCTGATGTGGTTTTATGTTAGTTATTAGTAGCTCCCACAGTCAGATTCTAGTGCATTGACTAGGTTATCAGTTACTATTCTAATTTCAGTTTTACCATGTTATTAACTTGGTCATTGCATTCAGTTAGTTCATGAACAGTATTCTCGGTATATTATTATGCTTATCTTATATCATTGCTCAGTTACATGTTTTGTTCAGTTATGTATGGTGTTCAGATTTACTTTATCATGCATGCTCAGTACTTTTCAATTACTGACGCATACTCTGTGCTACGTGTTCTCATGATGTAGGTTCAGTTCCTCAGCTTCCTGATCAAGCATAGATCAGTTCCCAATCTTTAGCTCAGCAACATCAGTGGTGAGTCCTCATACTCCGAGGATGAAAGACATGTTCCCTTTCTACTTTTAGTCTTTAATTTAAGTCTTTGCTAGATTTAGTTGGGGCATGTACCAATCCTTCTTGTCAGTTACATGATTTATTTTAGACATAGTTAGATCCAACGTTAGCATTTGAGTTTGACCTTTCGGTTATTGTTAAACTCTAAGTTTTTATACATATTCAGATAGTTTATGGGTATTCCGCATCATTTCAATTTATCTTATGATTTAGCTTCCGCACAATATTTTTTCTTACTACAGTTTATTTAGTATGCTTATGATATGCCAACAAGGTAAGCTTAAGGTCACTTGTGATTCTAGGTCTAGTGTCCACGTCCTGGGGGTAGCTTAAAGGTGTGACAAACTTGGTATCAGAGCATTAGGTTTAAGAGTCCTATGATGTCAAAAAACCCGTACTAAGTAGTGTCCTTTTAATGGATGCGAAGTGCACCACGTCTAATCAGAGGGAGGTTGTGAAGTGTTTGAGGAAAACTTCACTTTCTTGATATTCTTATCGTGCATGAGGTATGATCCAATTTCCTTTTTCTAATCCTTCGTTATGTGTTTTAGATCCTGCCTCCTCGTAGAGCTTACGAAAGGAATGCTAATGCACGAATGTTAACAAAACTCCTTCAATCCTAGATTAAGAAGTTTCGAATGTTGAGTTTTAGAACGCCATTCAATTTTTTGCTCAGAGTGTAACTAACCAGAACAACCAGTGGGTTGCACTTCTTGCAAATGCTAGTTGTAGATCAGTGGCAGCCAGGGTTTTTGATTTTGTTAGAATGAATCCGCCTGAGTTTTTAGGGTCGCAGATTGGTGAGGAATCCCAAAACTTCATAGATGTGGTCAAGAAGATCTTTGGAGTAATGCAAGTGACTGGTAATTATAGGGTAGAGTAAGCATCCTATCAGCTTAAGGATGTAGCTTGTATCTATTTTTCTCAATGCAAAGAAAATAGGGGTACAAATGCTACTCCTATCACTTTGCAATGTTTTAGTAAGTCCTTTCTGGATAGGTTCTTCCCAAGATAGTTGAGGGAGGCTAAAGCACATGAATTTATGAATTTGAGGCAGGTTCCATATCAGCCTAAAAGTATGGACTCAGGTTCACCCAACTCTCCAGGTATGTTCCTCACATGGTTTGGACTGAAAGAGAGGATTTTTAAAAAAGTGGTGGAGCAGGATTGGGTGGCTGAGAGTTCATATAATATTTTTATAGAGCTTAAGCACAAACTAAAGAGGACCAAGACGACATTAGCCAAGTGGAGTAAAGAAAATTTTGGGAATATATTTAAAACAACTAGCAATTAGAGAAGATATAGTGAAATTGAAGGAGCAACTATTTCTTGACGATCCATCACCCGCTAACAGAAGTATCCTTCAAATGCTTCATGCAGAGCTAAAGGTTTATTTATACTTTGAAAAAGAGTTTTGGAACAAAAAGCTAGTGTGGAGTGGTTTGAGGAAGGGGTCAGGAACACTAAATTGTTTCACAGTCTAGTGAGAGGAAGAATAAAAGGGCTTTACATGAGGAGAATTATTAAATCTGATGGCTCATGGGCAAGATTATAAAATGTAATTGCAGAAGAAGGGGTTAATTTTTTTACCAAACAATTTACTGCAGGGGTAGATCATTCTGACCTATCTCTACTAATGCATATTAATCATCTAATCTCACAAAAGGAAAATGATATATTGGACAAATTACCTAATGAGGATGAGATTAAGAGGGTAGTATTTGCGTTAAATGGAAAATGTTCTTGTGGACCAGATGGTTTTTTCTTGGGTGTTTTTATTCAAATTGTTGGGACACTTTTGGTTCAGATGTGATAAAAGTAGTTCAGGCTTACTTCAAAAGAGCTACTTTACCTAAGTCTATTACTCATACGAACTTGGTGCTATTACCTAAAAAATATTTTCCTCAATCCTTTTCTGATCTTAGACCTATTAGCCTGAGTATTTTGCTTAATAAAATCATATCTAGATTGGTGCATGAGAGAATGCAGGTGTTACTCCTAGATTGATATCCCAGAATCAATCCGGATTTGTCAAAGGAATAAATATTATTGAAAATGTATTGTTGGCTCAAGAAATTATTAATGATATTAGGTTGAGGGGTAAACCTGATAATGTGATTATCAAGCTTGACATGGCAAAGGCATATGACAGGGTTGATTGGAGATGTTTTATTAAAGTAATGAAAAAATGGGTTATAATTCTCTGATGTTTGACATGATTTGGAGAATTATTGCTAATAATTGGTACTCTGTATTGATTAATGGTCAAACACATGTTTTTTCCATTCATCCCCGGGGGTTAAGCAAGGCGATCCTCTGTCTGCTGCTTTTTTTATACTTATTGCTGAGCTATTAACTAGAGCTCTAAATTATCTATTCCTAGAAAAATAATATAGAGGATATGGTCTTCCTAAATGGAGTGAACAACTGAATCACTTATCTTATGCTGATGATACAATTATGTTTGCCTCTGCTGATAGGAGTTCTCTTCAGTTGAAAATGCACACATTGAAAATGTATGAACAACAATCATGACAACTTATAAACGAAGAAAAAAGTTTCTTTTACTTGTTTAACAAAGTTGCTCTTAGTTGGTGGAGGAAATCACAGGTTTTTGCAAAGGGAGTTTTCCTTCATCTTACTTGGGTTGTACTATTGGCCATGCTAAGAAGAAGAAGATTCATTTAAAGGAGCTCATCAAGAAGATTAAGAATAAACTTCAAATGTTGAAAGGGAAACTTCTATCTAATGGGTGCAAAGCAGTGCTGATTAACCATGTAATGCAGAGTATTCATGTCTACCTCCTTTATTTCACGTATCTGGACACTTCATCCAATTCTAAGTGTCAACGATCGTTAGTCAGTAATATAACCCAACTAAATGCGTTGGGGTCGAATCCCACAGGGAGTGGTATGTGTTTGAGAATCAATAAGAAAGTATGAATATGCTCAAGTCAATCATAGGTAGACATTAGCGAATAAAAACATAATTCAAATCAGGGGTGATACGAATGTCACATAACATGGGGTTTTTTATTGTAATTATCAACTACTACAACAACAAATATTATAAAATAACAATAATGAAACGGGTTCTTGGGATGTGATTCAATTATGGACTAATATAGACAAATGGATAATTGCAGCTGTTAGTAAATAGTTGTAAATTAGCAAATTGGCTAGACTATAAAGGAGGTAAACTTTCTCTCGAACAATTTACCCCGAATCAAGTCGGTTTCTCTCGAACACCAATAAGCAAGAAAATAAGAACAACCTACGCCTTAGTCGTTTCATTCTCTAGAGCTAAATGTGTGGAAAAGGGTTTAGGATTCACTCTCTCGAGTTGAACCCATGACAACCCAATACCCACATACCATCAATTCAATAATCTTGGTTTTAAAACCTATATCTTGAGTAAGCCAAAAACACGAAGGTAGGACTACATTTGCAACTACAATCATTTAATTTTAACCACAATTAATGATTGAAATCACTTCTGAACAACATTTAAACTAACAATTAGTCATACCCATTAGCTAAATCAACCCATAATCACACCCCAATAATTGTGGTTTTAGCTAAACATTATAAAAAGATAAAAAATCGTTACCAAATTGTGTTTCCATCAATTGGGAAAGATTAATTTTGTCTTTACAAAGGTCCAAATTGAAGAATCTCAAAGACCCACTTCCAATTTCTCAATATTGGAAAACTTCAATTCTTCAAAGCTAAGGAAATTAAGTCTCAACACTAAGAGTTCAAATTCAAAAATTACTCTCATGAATGTTTAGAATAAAAATTCATTATAAACATAAAGTTTGAAAATTTATTTATAGTCGTCAAAAATATGCTGCGAAGGACCACTCGATGCAGTAAGTCGGGATCGCCGATCAGTTTGGCTATCCGCCCTTTGGTCCGTTCCATCGCCTTTTTGCTTTGGCCTTTAGCATCCTCAAGTTCTGTAATTTTGGGTGATAGAACACTGCATCACGGAACCACTCGGCTACACGCCCACTGCTTCTTTCTCTCACCGACTTGATTTTCTCCTTCAGGGCTTGGCCCACTGGAACTTTAGGCGAGATAATAGTCATTCGGCGACTCGCCTAATGGATTAGGCGATCACCAGGCCTTCTTTTCTTTGTTCTTTTATCTACCTTGTTCCTCTTTGCCCATTAGTGTCCATGCTTTGTCCCTTAATCCATATACCTGGAAATCAAGTGTTTTACATCCGTTATTGGCACAAAATAAGCATTTGAGGATACTAAATATATCTAAATAAAGCCCTAAATGAGTCCAACTAATGGACTCATCACTCTTCTCAGCTATCAGGCCCTCTAAATATGTCATTGATGATATTCATAAGATTTTTTGTAAAATTCTTCTGGGATTCTAAAGAATAAGGAAGAGCCACTTACTCGGTAGCATGGGGGATAGTTGTCTGCCGAAGGAGGAGGGAGGTTTAGGTTTTAGATCTTTATTTGATGTCTCGAAATATTTATTTGCTAAGTTGTAATGGAATTTCAAAACCAAAAATACCATGTGGACAAATTTTATGTGAAATAAGTATTGTTAAAAACAAAGGCCACAATTGGTGGACTTGAAAGGAGAATCTCAAGTCTGGAGAACTATGTTACAAGCTGGGGATTTGATTGATCAAGAGATCTGGTGGGAACCTAGAGAAGGACATGCTAGTGTGTGGTTTGATAACTTGACACAACTAGGCGCTTTGCAGTTTTTGATGCCTATATCATATAACCAAAGTCAAATGGAAGATGTCAAGGAACTATATGCTGAAGATGGATGGAAGATTAATGCACTAGAAAGTAATTTCAATGAGGATATATGCAATCACATATGCAAAACCCTAGGAAGCGTTACTAGTATTGAAATAAGATATAAAGCATGGTGGATGCCTAGTAATGATGGTAAATTCAAAGTTAGCCCAGCCTTGGAAATATGCAGAAGTAGAGAGAACTATATAGAAGATATCTCCAAAAATTTGGAGAAAGGTTTGCCATTTAAGGTATCCTTTTTATGTGGAGATTATGGTTTAGAAGGATTCGTACTGGGGAGGTCTTAATTAGAAGGAACATAGTACAGATGGTTGATTGTAGCTGCTGCAATAATAGTGCTCGTGAAAATTTCACTCATCTATTTTTAAATTGTCATAGTGCTCAAGCTGTTTGGAAAACTTTTAGAAATGTTGCAGGGCTATCATTCCCAATTAATCAGCTTCAACAGATTATGGAAGAATGGTTGAAATTTGATGATAGTCCCAAATCGAAGCAATAGATTAAAGAAGTTCCTACTTTCATAACTTGGGAAATTCGGAAGAGGAGAAATATGATGAAGCATGGTGGAAATATGTCAACAACCTCAATGATTTTAGAGATACATAGAAGCATCTACTTACTTATTAAGAATAGATATCATGGTTAAAGAATGTCCCTCAAAACTGGCCCTTAATTGTCAAATATTTTGAAGGATATGCTCCATTGACAAAAACTATGGTGGTGAGATGGAGTCCTCCCCCCATGGGAGTATATTAATGCAATAATGATGCTTCTTATCAATTTGAATCAGGAGTTTGAGGTATAGCCTTTTGAAATATGTGGAATCTGGAAGAATTAGTACTACATAAATTTTGGAGGCAGAGGTCATGGCAATTAAGGAAGGGTTACAGTAGTGCAATCAAGGAAATTTCTTTCACTTGCCAATTGAGACAAATTCACTGGTGTCTTGGAAATTTATACATGGAGTATGGGAGGTTCCATGGCAGATATCATAGGATATCAGACACATTCAGAAAATGATAAGGAGTCCTGGGGTGGAGGTGGTTCATGTCCTTAGAGAAGGGAACAACCTCATTGATTCTTTAACTAAATCGTTTGCTCATTTTGCAGTTAAATAGAGACAACAATATAAAAATATGTCGGAACTACCACAACAGGCCAAAGCTATTTTGCAACAAGACAAAGAACAGACTCCTAATTTGAGAATCCGGAAAGTTCAAAGCAAACATTACCAAGGTAGTTAAAAAAAACGATATCAGTTCAAAGCAAAACAGGAGAGGACTAAATTTGAAGGTGAAAGATTACCTTAATCTCCTAGAAAATTATGAGCGATGCAAGCTCGGAGATTAGTTGACTTAAAAAGTTGTATTAATCTCGTTGGGGCTCAACCTGTTGAGTTGAATAATCAAGGACTGAATATCAAAACATATCTCAAAGATGAGTAATCGAATAACAAAGGTTAATTCTTATCTCAATAGATCTTGTCTCCAAATCTCTAAAGCGACTGATGCGTGTCCACAAAATACTTGCGCATAACTTGTGATCTAGCTGAGATCAATAAAATCCAGGTAAAAGAAGTCTTAAAAGGTACTTGAATCATTGCATCAGTGAGATTTATTAATGTGGAAGTGATTGCAACCCATACCTGGTCCGATATCGAACAAAGTTCATATCAAAAGGAGGTGATTAGTTGGAAGGACAGGTCGTCACTTTGGGAAAATTCTCTGGCGACCGTCACACCGAAGAAGCTGATGTTTTTCAGACATTAGAGTTTATTTCCTTAGTTTTTAGTTTGTTTTCTTATTTCCTTTGGTTTGCTTATTTCCTTTAGTTTGCTTTGTTAAGTTGTTTTCAATCGGGCCACTTTTGGAATCAATTGGTGTTGATTTATATTTTTAATAAAGATGTGGACTTGGTCCACATTTAAACTAAAAAAATAATCTATATTTGATCTTTCTCGCAAAGTTCAAAAGAATATATTGCATTTTTTCATTAAGTTTCGAGGTATATATATCCCTTTTCACACGCGATGAATTTCAATTTATAGCCTTGATGATTAAATTTATTGTTTTCAGTTATTTTCTTTTTGGTGTTCTGGCAAATAAAATCTATGCAAATACAAAGAGTTATTGAATATTTCGGACTTAATTTGCCTTTTGTGTGAGATGAACAACGCATAACATCCCGTCTTATCATCCAAGTAACTACAATGTAAAATTTGTTCATTAATAAATGGCTTGATATACCCCTCAACTTTGCAATTTGGAGATGATATGCCCCTCATTATTAAAGTGGTTCATATATATATACCGTTACTGTTACACAAACGGCTTACATTTACCCCTACCATTATAAATTGAGCTAACATATGCCCTTCATTTATCGGAGTGAAAAATTAGTTTTAAATTTATATTTTTTATTTTAATTTTTTTTTAAAATCATGTAGGGCTATAGGGATATATACGATTCTTCTATCAAAGTTCAAAGTACAATATTTTTCACATATTTTTTGACTTCTTTGATTATAATTATTTGAGTTTCTTATTCTTATTTTGTTTTTTTAATATAAAGAAAAAAAATAAACTAACTTTTTTGTGGCTATATTATAATTTAAAACTATTTTTTTGCTATATTGTAATTTAGTTTTGGTAGTTGAAAAAAATAATTGGGTCATCTATAATAGATTTTACAAGAAAATTAGTGAAACAAAAATAAATTTGACCATAAAAATAATAAATTTAAATTAGTCATTGAAATAAGAAAAGTCAAAAAAATATGTGCGAGAAGGATTCATGTCAAACCCTGAGCCTACACCATGGACGTAATTGGCACTCAAAAACCATTGTTGGTTCCCAAGAGAACTCTTGGCCTGGCTCATTACTCAGTGGAAGACTTACTCAAGCAAAATGAAAAATCTTGATGCAGAAATAACTTTAAAAAAAAACATAATTTAAACTCAACTCCAATAACCGTTTGAAAATAATTTAACAAGTATTAGTTAAATGCCTCATGGACTCAACAAAAAATAACTTTAAAAAAAAACATAATTTAAACTCAACTCCAATAACCGTTTGAAAATAATTTAACAAGTATTAGTTAAATGCCTAATGGACTCAACATTATAACAACAAAGGAAATAATGATAGACTCCTCGACTTTTAAATTACCTACTAAGCCTCTACTATTACAGAAGGATTATCGCGACAAGACCCACGACATCCTAACAACTAAAAGTAAAAATGGAACCCTTCGAAATCAAGGAGGCTCTCCAAAGCTAACTGGAACTGCAAGTAGTATCAACAAAGTGTTTGTTGATGACCGTGAACGCCTGAATTTGCATCATAAAAGATGCAGGCCAAATGGTGTCAGTACATGGAATGTACGAGCATGTAAGGAGAATTTTAAAGCGTAAACATAAGCTTGAAAGGATAGAAAAGAAACATACTTACCTCTCCTCAAACTCACTCAACTGAACTCAAACTCCACTCAAGGATAGCATACTCAACTCTATATAATCAAGGATAAAATACTCAACTGAAAGGTATGATACTCGGCTCAAGATACTCAACTTAAAAGCACTCAACTGAAAATACTCAAGGATAAAGTAACAATAAAAGATGCAATATATGAAAAGCTTTTTAAACAGTAGATAATAACTCAATTGTATGTAAAGACACAATAATAACTCAATGATATGTAAAAATACAATAATAACTCTTATTTGGGAGATTCTCTAAGTGAAAACCATCACTATGAGCAATGTAGTGATACAAGGTCTCGCCCACACTGTCAGAATTGTCTTATACCTTGTCAGAGTATAAGACATCCTCAACTAAATGGATCCACTGAGCTATGCTTTAAACTCAATAGGGAATCATCTAAAATGTATGACCCTGTACCCATGTTGGCATACTTGGTTTATGAGGAATTTGAATTGTCTAAAATTGTCCCCATATTAGTACTCAATACTACTCCAAATAATATAACCCATGCTCATATGTTTAAAAACATTTCCTAAACCGTAAACTTTGAGATTATTACTCAAAAGGTTCTCTTAAAAGAGATAGTGCTCAAAAATCCTCCTGAACTCATTTGAAAATCGAAGTTTCCTCTCATTTTAAATGTAAAAACATTTAATCTTGTTAATACTTAGTTACCATATATTTCTTTTGAAAAATGAAAATCAACTCTCCTCATCCTAGTCCTCATTTACTCAAGTCTTAAAACAAATTATAAATATTTGTAAAAGACTTCTCAAAATAGGGTTCGTTCTGGATTATGGACGTGAATGACTCAATTCAAGGTTTTTAATAACCATATATAGAACTCAATACTTGAAACTCAACAATTCTAGAACTCAAGGACTCAATGATACTACTAATGTCAAGAATACTCGACTCATAGGGTTTATACGGAATTATGAGCATGACCGACACAACTGAAGGACCTCCATGTATAAAATATGGTAAACCATAATTATGAAATATTGTTTAAAAAAGGATTAGGAACTCCATTCTCAAGAACCTAGAATTCGAAGATACTACTCCTCTCAAGGATACTCAATTTATGGAGTTCATGCAAAATTTATGGGCATGAACGACTCGACTCAAGGATCTCAATAATAATGTAGGCTCATGAATACAATCTCTTCATTATCATACTCACTTACTCAAGTCTTGAAACAATTGTAAGTATTTGTAGAAGACTCCTCAAAAAGACTCGAAAAGACTTTCTCAAACTTTACTTTCAACTCTACCTCGAGTTTGAATTATGAATTCAAGGATCATGATTATGATATATAGGATTTCTTGACGATTATATGTAGTTTGGATAGTAAAAATAAAGAACTGATTGATGGCATGGTTTAATATAACTCAAACAGAAAGAAGCGTGGAAGAGTAGGGGACCTGGAGACCCTGGCGCACAGTGTGGCGTGGGGCTCTAGCCCCTAAACTTTAGAACTCCATCCCTGGCGCACTGCAGGTGCCCCACACCACCTCCCTTGATGCATCTGGGGCATGCCGAGCCATCCTCTCCCCAGATCATTCCGACGAATTATCTTTTCAATTTTCCAGCCCTACCTCATCTTGATTCGAATGATTTCCTCAAAATCCTCTTAGATTAATACATGAAACACACTTAGATAAAATCCTATGAAAACAATCACTCATTCGCAAGATCCTCAACTCAAGAACTCAACAAGACTTCATTAACAAGGAATGAAGCTAAAACCACAAGAACTCAAATCATTCAACTTCAAGGATGAAATTACGGATAAAAATCACATGATTGGCATGTGGGTGAATGAACCCAACAATATGAGAACTTACATACCTTAAAGAACTAGGTTCTTGGTGAAATCTTGGATGAACGCTTGGAACCTTCGACTTTTTCTCTTCTTGAATCTTCTCTCTAAAGTCCTAAACATTTTGGGGGTGAATGAAACTGATTATAATATGTTTAGAACCTAAATTGGGTGTTATTGATGCTTAGACTAAGTGGAGGTAAGGAAACGACTAAAATACCCCTCCTTAGTTCGGGTGGAAAGGCCCTATCTAGAGAGGTTGCACTCAAACGGTCATATCTCCCTCATCCTAACTTGGATTTCAGAAAACTTCACGGTGTTAGAAAGAGGTCTCAAAGATCTTTGATTTGATACCTCATGGGCCACCTAACTCAATATGTTCTAAAATTTATGGTTGTTTGAAGTTGACCGAAAGCTTAAAAGAACTTATGGATGACTTGGATGAATTTCTCTTTAGTTCATTTTGGAACTGAAGGTGCTACATATAGTGACCTTAACACTTAAAAAAAATTAAATTCCTCAGTAAAATCTTACTTACAACGAAGAATGGTTCGTGTTTTAGCTCAAAAAAAAATTCCGCGGTGTTACAATTAAGTATACTCATATGGATTATATTTTTAAAAAATAATTAAAACATTAAATAAAAATTAATGTTTTCATTATCAGAGGGAGAGGGCATATGTTAGTAATTTGTATAACATTAGGGGTAAATAAGAGCCACTTTCATAAGGAGGGGCATGTCAACTCTAAATGACAAAGTTTCATTTTTTACTTCGTACATTTTTACGCTAAAAATAGATGAAAAAAAGGCAAAACAAAAATTAGATAAGGATAAGTTAATACTTCATGGGGAAGAGATTATAATTCTTTGTATACAGAGGGCGTTGTTCAATCTGATTATATTACTTCATGGGCTTAAAATTTGTCTTTCTCTTAATTAGTACATGAGCTTTCGTCGATAAGAAACAAATATATTCCTTAATTTTGCGATATTGAGAATTATATCCCTCGTAAAAAATATGTGCATGTGTATATATACCCTTATCATTAATAAATTGTGCATATATACCCTCGGGCCAACTATGTAGATTAAACTTAGGTGAACAATCACAGTTTATAATTACCCTAAATAAATGTATTTTTAATTAGATAAAATTGCAAGTATGAGTTATAGCTTCTTATAAGATTTCATTATTGACTGTTTTGGTAAAATATAAAATTTAAATAATATTTTAAATAAATATAGTTTATTAATTTCGGTTGTCAATGAAAGAGTCATATAATTCATTTTTTTATTAAAAAGTATCATCTTTTTTTCAAAAATAAAAAATATCTAATTTCGATAATATATTAGCCTTAATGGTGGATAGCCAGATCAAAGGGACATTTCCTTTTAAGTGAAAATAAATGTATTATAAGTTCGGTAAATGGCTTAAAATGTCCCTCAACTATTCGAATTGGTATAAAATTACCCTTCATGCACCTTTCACCCCCAAAATACCCCTCATGTCAACCTTTTGGTTCAAAAAGATCCTCGATATTAACCCTTCGGCTCATATTTGCCCTTATTTTTAACAGCTCCCCTAAAGTTAAATAATTAAATACTTATTTTTTATGTTGTCTAATTTGATTGGTCAAAATTTAAACTCTTTTCAAATAAATAATAGAAATCACATATAATTCATATTTTTATACAATACACTTGACTATAATATTCATGAAATATTATTTATTTCATGATATCATATTATTGGCCTATGTTAAATCAATGCCCAATTTATTATAGTTGAACTCATAACTTGGGATCCATCTAAAATGCGCATATGGATGTTCATATAAAATATTTATCTTTTATTAATACAAAATTTTCTATTAATTATTCAATTCTCTTGTTCGTTCCCTCATTTATTTTTATTTTTATCTCCTTTTCTTAATTGGGATATTAGAGACGCAAACTTGAAATAAACTTACATGTTCATATTCTTTTAATTTATATTATTACCATGATGGGGTTGGGTGGGGAGAGGAGAAAAAATTATTTTTATTCATTTATTTTTAATTTTGGGTACACATAAAAGAAAAATGCTATTAAATTATCTTATATTGAACCAATTATTTCTACATGAATGTCCTCGTTATTATCCTCCTTTTCTCTTTATTGTTTTGTAATAAGTTTAAAAAATTAAAATTTAACATGATAGACAACATTCAAGAAGAAGAAAAAGTACAAGAGAGAGGAAGTAAAAGGAGGGGCTGATTTTACTATAGAACCCAAAACTAGGTTAATCATATGAGCTCATATGGTAAGTAATTTCAAATTATTTAAACGGATAAGGGCCTAAAGTACCCTTAAACTAAGGGATTTGATACTATATTGCCCTCCAATCCACCTTTTAAGTGTGGGCCGTTAGAATTATACATTATTTAGCCAAAAGATTGACATTAGTGTATTAGGGGGCCGAAAGGCAGACGGGGGATAATTTTAGACCAATTCAATTAGTTAAGGGGCACATTTTAGTCCCTTATCCGTTATAAATTACATAAAATTTCAACTATGAGTTATAATTTCTTACAAGACTTTGTTACTAATTGTTATGGTAAAATATAAAAGTGGAATAAAGTTTTTAATAAATATAATTTTTTTGATTTTGGTTGTCAATTAAAGATTTATTTACGTCTTCTCTTTTTATAGTTATCTTTTTTCCAAACAATTTTTTTTTAGATTGCTTCAAGATATCAGCCTCAATGGTGGATAGTTAGATAAAAGGGAATGAAAAATAAATCTGGCCAACCAATCATATATATATATATAAACTAGAAATTTTCCCTTATTTACATTGCCTAGCTTCAGTGTCAAGCTAATTTTCTTCAACAAAAAGAAATTTGCTACGATTTCTTGAGTTCTGAAAAAATGTAAAAGCTTCTACCGCTTCATACCGTCTTTCCAGATTCTTATCTAGTAGTGAAATTTTTATCAATCTCCAATTGGTTTTGATTTCACAATGGTATATCTCTTAAAATTTCCTCACTTGTCTTGTTTGATTTTGTATAATTTTTTACACTGTTTGATGTTATAAATTTGTTGTCGGATAAGAGTTCCAATAAAATTTGGAAAAGGGAGATCTTATTTTATGTAATGTTTTTCTTACATATATTTTATTCACATAAATTATTAAAATAAGTGAAGTTAATTATAATTTGATGACTAGATTTTTTCAATTAGCAATATAATATTTGTTTTGTAGTAATTTGTAAGACATGAATAGACTTATATAAATTATTGTGCGTTACATATCACCACATCCGATTATATCTTAGTGAATTCATAGGGATTGTAGATTGAAAACTTTTTCAATTAAGTCAATTGTTGCAAAAATTATAAAAATTATTCTACTAGTAGAAATATTTTAAAATAGAATTAAAACTTCATTTGATTGAGTATAACAATTAGAATATATGTCTCGACCCAAAAATTCAGGTTGTGATGACACTTACTACATCCCACCATTAGGTAAGCCTAATCCATAGCCCGAAACTAGAAGAATCGGGCTATTGCACAGATGATTTACGGAAGAAAAAGCAAACGAGAGAATCAAATCAATACAAAAACCAACCCAAGACCTAACATCAACCAATATTTGAGCAACTAGTTACAATAAGAGTACAATGACAATACAATAATATAGAACTGTCTCTAGAACCATAATAAAAACTAGTCCCAGTTCAACACAGAGGGAGAGTGAGGCAACTCTGTATGCCAGGAGCTCACCTAGATCTCTGTATCCAAGAGCTGCTCCGCCTGAGACCAGATCAGCAGCGAGAACTTGCACCACGATCTGCAGGGTGCAGAAGAGTAGTATTAGTACCACCAAGTGGCACTTAGTAAGAAGTGATCATATATCACAGATAACTAAAGGAGCAACAGGAATATCAACATAAGAAGCAAACTGAAGTAAAGAACAGAGAGTAAATGAAGCAGATGAAGGAAGTAAGGGACAAATGTGGATATGCTAGCCCATTAACCTAAACATGACAAAGCCCTACTAAAGGAGACGACTAACCCAAAGTAATACTAACAGAAACAATCACAGATGTCAAGTAAAATCCAAAAGACTATCCCAAATCAAACCTGCACAAAAGCATCAAACAAGGGGAACAAGGACAGTATCTACATTCAACCAAAGATCCACTCTTCATACTGCCACACGTAAGAAAATAGTTTAACAATAACTTTACCGATCCCCTATATGCCCAGAAGGTACACTATAACAAACTAAACTCATGAGGGCCTCATATGACAAACAAGCACAAACATGAATAAATTATACCGGTGATAGGCAATGCTTTATGAATGCGAGTTATTCAATAAAATTATTAGTATCAATAGTTCCTAGATATATACACCTGCCACGATGTCCCAGATAGTGATGTATGTAGGACGCATGCGCACCTCCCTATTCCTATTTGGTGGGTCACACCAATAGAGGAATCCATAGGGGACTCGTGAGTGTCCTCATACTACCATCCAGCATGCAAAGAACATGCTCACAATCACAAATAGGATAAGAAGCTCTCACTACTGAAGTATAGGAACAACCTGGGATCTTTCTTGTCCTCGACCAAGGCCTCGGGCTAAAAATACCTCAACCAACTCAACAGAGATAAAAAGAGAAGGAAATGACTCTAAAAAGCATCGAAAAGGATCATCGCGAGTCAACAAAGTGAAGGAGTATACAAGGAACACCACTTCCACCAAAAGATACCACCGAAAGAGGCATAAGCACAACTAACCCTATCTTAGGAGAAACAGAAGCATGGAATGGAATCAAAAACTAAACAAAGGTATAGGAACCTTATCAGATGTACAAGTCTAACCAGAGCAAAACCCCAAGAGACGCATGACCTCATGGTCCCCACACCAACAGAGGAAACCCAACTTGAGAACCACTCCCATTAAAAATTATAAAACGTAAGGATAAACCAAAACTTACTTAAAGGTACTAATCACACCGACTACCCACATGGTAATGAGAAACAACTCTAAGAAGATTAAAAGTACTAAACTAAGGCACAAGCAAAGAATCCCCAACCTAAACTAAGGATTTCGCAATTTACCTAGCCTAAGGCTCAAGCTGAATCAAAAGATAAAGGTAAGATAGATAAACCTAAACCTGCTACACACAATCCCAAATCACATGCAACAAATGCTAAAAATCATCTATGAAAGCTCAATCAAAGAACAAGTAGATCGTAGCCTACCTCAAAGTTGAACACGCGTGCTTCGAGACCATTGAACTAGATCACTCCTCCTCAAATCACCTCCAATCACCGCCATGCTAGAAAATTATTGATCACAACACCAACACAAACATCTATACACCAAAATCACCATAATTTGAGATGGGACCAAAAATTGAGTATACGAGAATGTAGAACCCACACCGAGAATCCCAAAATTGTCTCCATTAGAAGGTCATCAACTCCATTACGAGCTTGCGCCTTAAAATTTGACACAATTTGATGCCTGGAAAAGGAGAAAACAACACATGCAATTAAACACCATGAAATAATAAGAAAGAGGGTTGGTCACCCCTCTTTGGAGAATAAATTACCTCAAATCAACGATCTTCACGCTCCCACAAACATTCCCACACATAGCCAAGAAGATTAAAAACAAAAGGCAACTGGAATCACCAAAAATGTAGCATCATAGTTTAAGATATCGATGTTTGAATAATGAGAAAACAAGGGGATTTTAACCCAGCGATTATCTCAAAAGCCAACATTTGTTTGCAACAGCTGACATCGTTTAAGCGGCCAAATGTTTGCAAAATCGAAGCCTTCCTAAAAGGCTCCTTTCGTTTAAGCGGACACTTGGTCGCTTCAGTGGCCATCACAAAAGCCAAAGGTTGGTCACTTAAGCGACACTCCCCCCTCAGGTTCCCTTCACTTAATCGGCCTCTTGGTCACTTAAGAGGACTTCTCTTAAGCGATCAGGAGTTCACTTAAGTAGTCCACCAGACACCAGATTTTTAAAAAATGGACAAAAAGTCCAAAACATCAAACAAGCCCTTAGAATTCATACTATGTCCAAACGACGCAAACCAAAAGTTCAAACCACTTGTAAAAAACATTACAGACTCAACGAAATGAACAAAACAACCATCTGACATCATTTCATCAAAATGTTGACCAAAGTCAATACTTTTCAAAGAACCACAACCAAAATGCCAAATGATAGACACTCAACTCGATAGCCTGAGGAACCAAAGGCCATTATAGATCAAACTCGGCATTCTAGATCTAAAAGCTGATAGAATATGTTTCGAGCACGTTTACCAAGAAAATTAATCAAAGTTAAACTTTAGGAAAAACTCTTACTCTAAAATGCCTAATCGCACCACCTCCAAATGGAAGCCACAAAACCTAAAATAAGCACAAAAATAATCATTTTGGAGGTGATGGAACTACGAAATTCTACTCCGACATCAGGATCATTGGATGTTGACTAAAGTTAACTATTTCAAGCTTAAAGCCTCCAAACTCAAAAACTAGTAACAAACCTAATGAAACACCTTGGGAAGCATGCTACCCAATCAAACATCACACAAAAGCTAGAAGGAAGCTACGGGAAGGGGTAAAATGGTAAGAACATGGGAAACCACAAAATGAACCCCCTAAGAGTCATTAAAACAAATACCACTAAAAAAGACTTTCGTCTGAAAAAGTACGACCCAGTGGCTTTGGTGAGCTGAAGGTCCACTCGGTGACTCATTAAGTGGCATTGACAAGTACCAACTTTTCTTTCCTTCAACTTTATCAGGTTTTCCTGTCCTATTTGCCTCGTAGTGTCCTTTCCTTTTTTTTTTGCCTTCGTTGATGCATATTAATATTTTCACATCAGTTATGAGCATAAATTAGGCAATAAGGAGACTAATTTCCCAAGTATTAAACCCTAAACAGTCGAAATCTTGATAACGCTCAACTACACTCCATCCAATACTAAGTGTAGGTGGTCACAAACAAGTATAAACCTAATGAAGACTTGGGGACGATCCCACAGGAAGTGATACGGAATGAAATTCAATTACAAAGTAAAAGGCTTGTTCTCGTTGTTTGTAGAAGTAAACACTATGGAAACAAGTTGAAGTAAACTTCAGGGGTTGACAACTAGTTTGAATGGGGGGATTAGAGTGAGAATTAAATATTACAAAAACAGTGGAGTAATAAAGTAGAGAAGGATTCTCGGTGATGTGATCGATCAAATGCTAATTTCACCATATGGGTGATTACAATTTACTAAAACACGTTGAATCTTAGTGGGTAGGCTAGGCTTAAGATGTAATAGTCATCTCTGGATAAACTACCATGATTAGGCGAGATCTCTGGAACCTCGACAAGCATAAAAAATATGAATAACCCAAAACCTCAATTAATCTACTCTCTTGAGCTAGATTGGTAGGATCGAATTAAGATTCACTTTCTCAAGCTAAATCAACAATAACTCAATTACTACAATCATCAATTGATAGTCTTAATTCTGAAACCTCTTTCTCAAGAAAACCTAGAATACTAAGTTAGAACTGCATTTGTCACTACAATTCATGAATTAAAACACAACTATCAATCAAATTCACTTCAAATCAACAATTAAATAAGTAAATACTAATACCCATAAGCTAATTAGACTATTTAATCACATGATCAATCCCCTAATAATGGGGTTTTTAGCCACACTTCATAAAAAGCAAGAAATTATTACCCACTATATTCTCCATCAACTAGGTAACACAATTCGAGTCTTCACAATGCTTGAAATCAACTTGAAACCAAAACCCAATTCAAAATTCTACTCAAAAACTACTACTATCAGTGTTTGGATAAAAACAAACTAGAGTTAAAATGTGTAGGAACTTTTTGGAATTGGAAGCTCCTTTTTTCACCATTTACAAATCGCATTTATACTCTTCCAGATTTTCATCTTCAGGACAAATAGACAGAGTAAATCGTATGTAGTTGACCAGGTCGACAATGGGCCGAATGTTCCTTCCAACGCCTACTTTGCTAGGCTTTATTGCACTTCCTTGCTGTAACTTTAGGCGATCCAGATCGAGCTCGCTGACCTGTTCGGCGATGCATCAAATATTCCTTCACCTCACCTTTTTGGTTTGCATTTTTACAACTCCTTCTATAATTTTAGGCGAGCTAAGTCTCCATCGTCGATCCAGTCGGGGAAATGCCAATTTGTCCTTCCCATTGCCTAGTTGGCTTTTCGCTGGGATGACATTTTGGAACCTTTGGTGAGCTGAAGATGCACTCGGCGGTTCGTTGAGTGATCTTGGCGATCATCAGCCTTGCGTTTCTTCAACTTTTTCAGCTTTTCCACTCCCTTTTCTGGATAATGTCCTTGCCTTGCTCTTTTGCCTTCATAGCTGCAAAATAGTATTTTAACATCACTTTAGAGCATAAAGTAGGCATTAACGACACTAAAACTATGAATATTAAGCCCTAAATTAGTCGAAATCTTGGACTTGTCAATGATTAAGGTATCAACCACACCTCATCCAATACTAGGTGTAAGCGATCATTAAGCAGTATAAACCCAACAAAAGAGTTGGGGTCGATTCCACATAGAGTAGTTCTATTTTATATTCAATTATGAAGTTATAACAGTGACTTTTGAAGTTGAGGGAATAGATTTATTTTTT
The DNA here is from genome assembly GCF_019186545.1 of Solanum stenotomum. Classification (NCBI taxonomy): domain Eukaryota; kingdom Viridiplantae; phylum Streptophyta; class Magnoliopsida; order Solanales; family Solanaceae; genus Solanum; species Solanum stenotomum. Next base: position 49,448,429 of record NC_064283.1, on the reverse strand, counting down.
AAACTATGGACCAAATTGGAGGAGTAATCATAATTTCCATGTGAACGGTTCTTAGACTAGAAAACAATTTCAACAATTAACTAGGAACAACCGAATTGGAGAAAGATGCTTGGGGGATTGACCAACCAACTGCTAAGTTCAACTCAACAGGTGCCAATCACTAACAAAAAATGCAGTCCTTCATGAGTAGGATGGACTTTAGGTGAGGCACTTCTCTCTCGAATAATTACCTTGTTTCCACTGAGTTCTCTCGAACCTCAACGCACTACATAAAAAGACCAGTCCACAACCTCACCACATTCACTCTCTCGAGCTAGATACATAGGATGAATCTTTGGCTTCACTTTCTCAAGTTGAAACCGTCATGACCCACTAACTATGAGTGCTGACTTATCATCTTAGCTTTACACTTCTTTCTCAAGAAAGCATAAAACCCTGAATTGTATTGAAATAAACATACAATATAGAGGTTAAACCACAACAATAACTCAGACCCACTTCAAATTAACACCAAAATTTATAAGAACTAGCACCCATTAAGTCAAACGTAGCAATTGATTACATTATCAAACCCCTAAGATCGGGGTTTTAGTAAATCATTGTAAAGGAAAGAAATTGAATACCTACTACATGCTCCATGGCTGGGTATTTGAAAATTGAAGTTCTAAGATGAATAATATCTTTTCTATTACAATACCTAATTGAAATTTGTTGCCAAAATTTCTTTAAATCAACAAGAGTAGTGTTTTTGTTCTCTCTATTTTGTTCCTCACAATCAATGAATGCTTTCTCTCTCTTCCAAAACTCAATTTATAATGATCTGAAATGTGTCCTTTTGGGGTCAATCGGTGAGGAAAGTCGGGCTTCGCCGACCAGTCGGCGACTCGCCTATCGTCCTTGTCTATCACCTTCTTTCTTCAGATTGTCCTCGTTCAAACAGTTCAATTTTAAGTGATATAAATTGGGATAACCGATCATTTCTGCAATGTTCCCTTTAGTCTATCAATCCGCCAATTCGAGTTCACCTTGGTCTTGACCAATACGTTCAGTGACATGATCTTTCTTCATTGATGCAGTCGGCGATTTGCCGATAGGGAATGCAGTTCACCTAAGTTTTTCTTGTTTTAGGCTCAGTGTTTTGTAACTTTAGGCGGTCCAGGGGTAACTTGGTGATTCGTCGAGTTCTCTTGGCGATCGTCAGGCTTGTTTTTCTCCCTCATTTTTATCTTGTATTGTCCTTTTTGCCCATTAGTGTCCTTTCTTTGTTCCTCAACCCATATACCTGAAAATTACAGATTTAACATCAATTTATAGCACAAATTGAACATTTGACGACACAAAATCTATATACACAAAGCTCCAAATGAGTCCAAATCTTGGAATCATGAATACCCCCAACTTAGACTTTTGCTCGTCCTTAAGTAAAACTCAAGTTCAGCAGTTCAACAAGGATGTCTCAAACAGTGCTACAAAAGACTCAACATGAATGCACACAAGAAGACTCAACATACTCATGCAATGACCAATGATGATTCCCTATTCACACAAGGTTCTTCAACAAATTATAGTTTCGGAATAACATACGACTCTAACACTCACAAAGATGAACACATGCTAGACTTCATCCATAGGTTTTTCCTTATTTTCCAATCAACATTCGCTTCAACTAACTCAAGATCAAAATGGTCTTTTCCAGGCTTGAAATGAGGCTGAGTGTAAAGGTATGGTCATTTAGTCCTAATGGCTTCTACCCTGATGAAATGTGGTTTGAACATCACTTTCTTCCTTTTCTTCAACATTTTGATCATGCTCACAATTTACCCCATTATTCAACTTCAAATGGATTACCGGATACCCCATTTCTTTTGCAACTTTAACTACTTTATTTCATAACTTTTTCATTGTTTTTATTTTGTTTTCTTATTTTCTTTCTTTCTCTTTTTTGTTTACATAGAGGGGTTCCATATTTTTCATGACCATTGCTCAAAGGGGATTTTTTCACACTTCTTGATGTCCCTTCCCTTGTCACCACACCCCCAACTTAGGCTTTTGTTGGCTATTCAAACAAACCTCACTTCATGAGCGTTATGGGTGAATGGATAAAAAGGGTCACAATTGGTCAAGTTTCATCCAAGAAAACAATAAGGCTCAGAGGGGTTCAAGCAAGGTTCTCACCATCTCACAAGGTTGGCCACAAAAAGAGGTATCATATCAATTTAACTCACTCATTGAATTTGTTGCCTAAGATCATTTCAAGAGGTTGCATCACTTAGTCAATCGAACCAACGGCGAAAATTCAAGGTGTCATCACACAATGTTCAAGGTAAGCTCATCACACAAGGCATTGCTACTAATATCAAATGAAACTCCACACTTTCTAGCTAGTATGTAATGTTTGTCACAAGAGACTTTATTTAATAACCAGCTAGTCACAACGAGATGCACAAAGTCCACACATTGTCTATGCAACTGCATTTAGCCTCGTCGTAGTCGCACATTTACTTCATTAAATTAAGAGCACTATTTGAGTCATCGGCATTGATCACGACCAATACTCGAATAACTTTTGAGAGAACAAAGGACTTAATAACCAAGCTCCTAGCACCCCCACCAAAAGCATCCAACATTGTCCGCAATGTGAATAGAGAACAAACAATAACAAAAGCAAAGATAAACTACTGGCACTTAAACAAGTAGAGTAGGGTGAGAAGGAATCTTCACTAGGAGCCCATTTGACAAAAGCTTGTTGGAGTCACCAAACTATTTGGAGATTCACCAAATGGTCTAGAGCTGGCCGAATTTTCCACTGTGCAACCAGTCCATGTTGCGGCAGAATGGAGGACAAGAGTAAGTTCGTTAAATACATCAGCGCATCGTCTAATAGAATTGAAATCTCACCGAATAATGCAGGACTCCGGGCTCTCAGGGATAATGCAAAAACGTGGTGAAAGTCAGGTCACCCAATCACTTCTGCGACTCACTGAGTGGTGCATGCATCCCGCCTAAAGTTCCAGTGTCTCAGGCCACTATTGATGCCAGGAAGGCGATCAACTTCATGCTCGCCAATATTACTCAGCGATCCACCGATGGAATCTTAGCCTTGCAAAAATCACCTACACCTTCACATTCAACACACATTATTCAAAACACTAACACTTGGATTGCCTCCCAAGAAGAATCTTATTTAACGTCATGGCATGACGTGGGAATGCTCTCAAGCATCTTCCAGATACACCACTTGAATAATAGAATTTTCATGGCATTCTCAAAAATATAACTTCAAGCGATGCCCATTTACTTTGAAGGCAGGGCCTTCTTTACCTTCGACTCTAATGGCTACATTAATGAACATCCATGTTACTCTAAATGGGCCTGACCATTTGGATTTGAACTTTCCCGAAAAGAGTCTTTGTCGAGAATTATACAACTACATCCAATCTCTAACTCAGAATTCCCTCCTAAGGATTTTAGAATCATGCCACTTCTTCATCTTTTCCTTGTAGAGTGATGAACTTTCATAGGCCCTAAACCTGAATTCATCCAATTCATTAAACTGATCTACTCTTCCTTTTGAAGTTTTTCCCCAGTCAAAATTCAGAACCTTTAATGCCCATAATGCTTTGTGTTCTAGTTCAACCGTTAAATGGCAGGATTTCCCAAACACTAGTTGATATAGAGACATGCTGATTGGTGTCTTGTAGGCGGTGTGATATGCCTATAGAGTATAATCTAACTTTCGAGACCAACTAGTCCTATTGGCATTTGCTGTCTTAGCCAAGATACTCTTGATCTCCCAATTCGAAACTTCCACTTGGTCACTCATTTGAGGATGATATAGCGTTGCTGCATTATGTCTCACCCCATATTTTCTCAATGAGGACGCAAAAATAGGATCCACCATCACTAATTATAGCCCGATGAGTGTCGAACCTAGCAAAAACGTATCGTTTTAGGAACTGAACAACACTTCTCCCTTCATTGTTTGTTAGGGCCTTAGCTTCTACCCATTTAGAAACATAATCTACTGCCACCAATATATACTTATTACCAAATGAACTTACAAATGGACCCATGAAATCTATTCCACAAACATCAAATTACTCAACCTCCAGAATAGGCTTGAGGGGCAGCTCATGTCTTCTGGATACTCCGCCTTATTTTTGACATTGAGTGAACTTCTTAACAAACTCATGAGCATCTTTGTAAATGGATGGCCACTAGTAACCACTTTGAATAAGTTTAGCAGTTGTACGCACCCACCATGATGACCACCAACAAGTGAAGCGTGATAAGCACAGTGAATTTTGCTGAATTCCTCCTCTGGCATACATCTCCTAATAATATGGTCTGCACACTCTCTGAATAAGTATGGTTCATCCCAAAAGTATTTCTTGACATCCAACAAAAACCTCTTTTGTTGATAGAAGTCCAGTTCCTCTGGTATCAATCTACACACTACAGAGCTAGAAAAATCAGCATACCAAGGAGTTTGTTATAGAGTTACGATGAATACCTGTTCATCGGGAAAGACATCATTTATGTCTACCTCTAGCTCATCATTATCCTTGCCTTCTAACCTTGATAGGTGGCCAGCCACATGATTTTAACAGCCTCTTCTATCTTCGACTTCAAAGTCAAATTCTTGCAACAGAAGCAGCCACCTTATTATTCTTGGCTTGGCATCTTTCTTTGCCATCAAATACCACATAGCAACGTGATCTGTATGAATAACCACTTTGGTACCTAGCAAGTATGCTAGAAATTTCTCAAATGCATATACTACCGTAAGTAATTCTTGCACTGTAATTGTATTGTTACACTAAGCACCATTCATAATTTTCCTTACGTAGTAAAAGGGATGTAATAGCTTATTGCATTTTTGCCCCAACACAACACCTAGGGTCGTACCTCTTGCGTCACACACCACTTCGAAGGGTGATGACCAATTAGGACTAATGATAACCGGAGTGGAAATCAATGTCACTTTCAAAAATTTAAAGACTATCATGCAAGCATCATCAAAAATGAATTTTACTTCCTTCTCTAACAGTTTGCACAAAGGGTGTACCTAGATCGGTGGTAGTAACTTCTCTATGACTTCGATTCTTCTTTATCAACTTCCAGCCCTTTCTGTGATACTTTGTGACAAAGAACTATGCCTTCCCTAACCATGAAGTGGCATTTCTCCCAATTTAGGAGCAATTTTGTCTCCACACATCTCTGAAGGACCTCCCCCAAGTGTGCCAAGCATTCTTCGAAAGTATCACCCTCAACTGAGAAGTCATCCATGAAGACTTTCATTAAATCTTCTACCATATAAGCGAAAATACATAGCATGCAACGTTGAAATGTTGCTAAGCATTACACAGCTCGAACAACATTCTTTTGAAAGCGAAAGTCCCATATGGACAAGTTGTAGTGGTTTCCTCTTGGTCTTCCGGAGCAATAGAGATTTGATTATATTCGAAGTACCCATCCAAGAAGAAATACCATCCTCTTTCTAAAAGTCGATCAAACATCTAATGCATAAAGTGTATGGGGAAGTTATATTTTTTGGTCCACCAGTTCAATTTCCGATAATCCATGCATACTTTCCATCCGGTTACCGGTCTCATAGAAACAAGCTCCCTCTTTTCATTTGGAACCACCGTGATGCCTCATTTTTAGGTACACATTAGACTGGACTCACCCACTTACTATCTACAATAGGGTAAATAACCCTTGCATCCAACCACTTTATTAACTCCTTTTTAACCACCTCTTGCATTGGAGGGTTCAATCTCCTTTGATGATCAACACTCGGCTTACACTCACTATAAAGCTGAATTTTGTGAGTGCAAATACCGGGTGGAATGCCACAATGTCAGCAATAGTCCATCCAACCAACACTATACAACACGACCGTTCATCTCTATCTCGTTCATTTTTTCTTCTGCTCAGCACAACCAACACAAACACTATACAAACTAAATTGATTCAACTGAAGCCGACAAATTCACAAATTAAACTTCAACAAAGGAATTCTAAACAACGCTACTCCCCAGTAGCAGCGCCATTTTGATTAACGTATCAACCACTCCTCAGCCGATACTAGGTGTAAACGATCGTTAAGCAGTATAAACCCAACAAAAGACTTGGAGTCGATCCCACAAAGAGTAGTTGTATTTTGAATTCAAATATGAAGTTATCACGGTGACTTTTGTAGCAGCAGGAATAAAAGTTTTTGGAAACTATGGACCAAATTGGAGGAGTAATCACAACTCCCAAGTCAGCGGTTTTTAAGACTAGAAAACAACTTCAACAATTAACTAGGAACAACGAAATAGGAGAAAGATGCTTGGGGGATAGACTAACCAACTGCTAAGTTCAACTCAACGGGTGCGAATCACTAACAAAAAATGCTAATCCTCCATGGGTAGGATGGACTTTAGGTGAGGCACTTTTATCTCGAACAATTACCTCATTTCTAATGAGTTCTCTCGAACCTCAACTCACTCCATTAAAAGACCAGTCCACAACCTCACTACATTCACTATCTCTAGCTAGATACATAGGATGAATCTTGGGCTTCACTTTCATAAGCTGAGACTGTCATGACCCACTAACTATGAGTGCTAAGTTATCACCTTAGCGTTACACTTATTTCTAAAGAGAGTATAAAGCCCTAAATTATATTGAAATAAACATACAATATAGAGGTTAAACCACAACAATAATTCAAATCCACTTCAAGTTAACACCAAAATTGATAATAACTAGCACTAATTAAGTCAAACGCAACAATTGGTTACATTATCAAACACCCAAGATCGGGTTTTCACCTAATCATTGTAAAACAAAGAAATTGAATACCTACTACATGCTCCATGGCTGGGTATTTGAAAAAAGAAGTTCTATGATGAATAGTATCTTTTCTATTACAATACCCAATTGAAATCTCTTGCCAAAATTGCTTAAAATCAACAAGAGTAGTATTTTTGTTCTCTCTATTTCGTTCCTCACAATCACTGAATGCTTTCACTCTGTTTGAAAATTTAATTTATATTGATCTAAGGTATGGCTTTTTGGGGTCAATCGCCAAGGAAATTTAGGTTTTACCGACAAGTCGGTGACTCGTCGATTGATATACCGTGAGTTTACGATATTTCTAATACATTTCACTTACAAGTTGTGTGTGTCTAGGGCCTTTTTATATTGGTTTTTATTTGTTTTTGTCATGTTTTGCAAGAAAGATGTTCAGGCGCGGAAGTATAGAGACAACTGAAAGAAATGCAGAAACAGGGTATTCACGGTGGTGATCTACGGACCGTAGGTCCATCCACGGTCTGTAGGTGATGACCGTAGATCAGCAGGCATGGTATTGAGGACAAATCAGGGAAATCTGACCAAGTATGGAACCACAGTGTCCATTGAGGGTCCGTAGATTGATCTACGGATCGTACTATTGAATCGTAGAATGATACTGCAAGGGTTCTAGTACCTGATTTTTGAAGATTCTAAGTATGGAGCTACGGAGGCGATTGACGGACCATAGATCGATCTATGGTCTGTACTGCTAGTCCGTCATTTGCTTCAGAGAAGCTGATTTTTGGAAGCGAAAATATTTTCTAAGTCCTGGCTTACGGAAGGGACTTATCGACCGTAGATCCATTGACGGTCCGTAAGTCAGTCTCGTGGATTGAAGACGCGTACCTGAACAAACTTTCCTTAGTTTGTTTCCCTTTTAATTTAGGATTTGTTTTCTATAAATAAGACATGTAAACCTCGTTTTTGGAGGTTAGACATTATTATTCTATTTTTACTTTGTGACTTTTGAGATTAAGTTGCAACCCTAGCAATTATTGATTTTCTACATTCGTTTTGAAGATTTTTGCTTGGCAATTCAAGTTGAAATTCTGGGTTTATTATTCTCGTTACGTAAGTTCATGATTTATTCATCTAATATTATGAATTGTGTTCTTGCTAATATGGGTAACTAAATCCACAACTAGGGTTGTGGGAACCATGAGCGATTAACAAAGTATGAATAGTAAATAAGTAATTCTTGAATAGTGTTTTGCATACATTGATAATTCTTTCGGTTAGAAGTCTTTTTAACGAGTGCACGCGTTAGAACTCACCTTGTTGCTACTTACCGGATCAAGGAGGTAATCAACAAGAAAAGAATTATCAACATAGATTTAGTGTGATACTATCTAATAGGCTAGTATCGATTGGTGCGAAGTAGTAACTAAGCCAAACATCGAGTATGATGTCTAATATGAGGTAAAGGTAAGGGTTAGTAAATTATACACACGCAGCCGGATCAAGGTGCGGGGTGAAATTCTCTAGATGCCGGATCAAGGATTTAGAGATACCTAACTTATCACTTTGCATGTAACACACTTGGAAAGGATTGCGATTACTAGGATTACTGCGTCATGAGCTTGTGGGGAACACGTCTACTCTAGTTAATTTTCTCATCTTGATAACAACCGAAATTGACTTTTGTTTATTGATTACTTACTGAATTCTTACAATTTGTTTCACAAATCCCCCCCTTTTTATTTCTTGTTTCTGGAAGTACTTTGGCTAATTAAATATAATTGTTGGTTAAAGTAAAGTTTAAATCATTTTCCTCGTGGGATCGACCCCAACCTACAAGTTGGGTTCTTTACTTGATAACGATCGCTTATACTTCTTTAGGAAGGTGTAATTTGAGCGTATCAAATGTTGGCGCCGCTGTCGGGGAATCTGGATTTTAGATTTATTTTTAACTACATTGTTGAACATCAGTTAAATATTTCCTAATTTTACTTTTTCCCTTTGTTTTTGTCTCTCTTAGGTTCCGACTCTAGTGTATGCCAAGTACACGGAGCCAAGGCGAACCACTTACTCCGTACGATCCAGAATTTAACAGAACTTTGCGAAGAATGAACAATCAAGGACTTCTAGTTAATCCTATCGGAGGAAATCTAGATGAAGTAGTTGATGTACAACAGCCAAGAGTAGTTGGTAGGGAAAACCGGGGTCTAGCTGAAAATCAATTGGGAAATGCAGTGAAGGTGCATGGTCCACCAGGCCCACAACAACATGACAACTATCAAGGCAACATCGATATAGCAGACTCTGATGGACCCATTGTCCTACCTCCTCTACCTCCAGGGCACACATTTGTGGTGACAAGTAGTTTGATGCAAATGTTTACAACAAGAGGCTTATTTTCAGAATCGTCATCGGAGGATCCACATGCTCACTTGGCCAAGCTAAGGGTGGTTTGCAAAAGTTGTGTAGGTAGACCAGACTTGGATATGAATGTCATTGGATTACGAGTGTTCCCTCTGTCACTGACAGGCGATGCTGCTGTATGGTTCACTAAGCTTCCGTATAACTCAATATTCACATAGGACCAAATGACAGAGGTGTTTAAAGCAAAGTACTATCCAGTGTCTAAGAAGCTCAATCACAAAGATAGGGTCAACAATTTTGTGGCATTACCTGGAGAGTCTGTGAGTAGCTCATGGGACAGATTCATTGCTTTCGTAAGAAGTGTCCCAAACCACCATATTGATGATAAGTCACTGAAGGAGTATTTCTATCGAGGACAGGATGATAACAATAATGCAGTACTTGACACTATTGCAGAGGTTCATATGGTGATTGTACATATGCACAGATTGCTGAAAAACTGGAGAGGATCTCTCGCAACAATAAAGCATGGAGCACTCGGAGGTTAGATACTGGGAGAAACACATTTGTCATTCATAGTACAAATAACAACTCTGCAGATAATACTCGTGAAGAGATGGCCCAGATGAGGACCGAGTAGGGGTTGGTATTGAAGCATGTGAGCGGAGGACCAAAAAAGGTAAATGCTGTGAATTATTTAACTAGAACTCCACCACCAGTGGATGAGTGTTACTATGAAGAGGATGCTTATGCTGTGAATGATCAGACGGGGGGTTTCCGACCAAATGCCCAAGGATCCAACATGGAAAATTGGCGCCAAGGTCAAGGAAACCAAGATCAGAACTATGGAAATTACAACCGAGAGGGTCACTATGTCCCAGATGGGAACTTCAATCGTTACAACAACTACAACAGGAACAACTATGGCAACAGAAACGATCGGGTTGGACCTTATGTTCCCCCTCAAAATCGGGAATCTGGTGCTAGGGAAACTAGAGGCATTATGGCGCGTATTAAAGATATGATGCAGAAGATGATGAGAAGGTTTGATGCAACTGATGAGAATGTGAAGGAGATGAGAAATGACTTGTCTGGTATTGGACAAAAGGTTGACGCCCATGTAGTGTCAATAAAGCATCTAGAGCAGCAGATGACTCAGTTGTCTACTGCAGTGAACCCACGTCAACCTGGCACTCTTCCTAGCAACACCATCCAGAATCCAAAGAATGATGGTCATTATATGGCAGTTACTACTCGAGGGGGTAAGCAAACCATAGATCCGCCTAGGCCGTCTGTGGTGGCAAGTGAGATTAGAAAAGAAGATGATGTGATAGAGGTTAGACCAGAGTCTGAGAAAGCAACAGAGCAAGAGGCGGAGATATCTCAGAAAGTTGTCCCCATACCTAGACCTCCACCACCTTTTCCACAGAGCTTAGTGAAGAAGACTGAGGATGGTAAATATCGCAGGTTTATTACTATGTTGAAATAACTCTCTATCAGTGTTCCTTTTATAGAAGCGTTGGAGCAAATGCCTGGGTATGCGAAGTTTATGAAAAATATGGTGACAAAGAAAAGGTCTGTGAGTTTTGAAGATGATGATAGATTGCAGCATTGTAGTGCTATTGCTACAAGATCTCTTGTGCAGAAGAAGGAAGACCCTGGTGCTTTCACAATCCCATGTACTATAGGGTTGTTACACTTTTCTAAGGCATTGTATGATCTTGGCGCTAGCATCAACCTCATGCCCTTGTCTATTTACAAGAAATTGGGTTTGGGGGACCCAAAGCCCACTGCAATGCGGTTACTAATGGCCGATCGAACTGTGAAAGGCCCATTGGTGTACTCCATGATGTGCTAGTGAAAGTGGAGTCCTTCATTTTTCTGGCAGATTTTGTGATTCTTGACTGTGAGGTTGATTTTGAGGTTCCCATCATCCTTAGGAGACCATTTCTTGCCACAGGGCGTGCGCTGGTTGATATGGAAAAGGGACAGATGAAATTCAGACTGAATAATGAAGAAGCAACTTTCAATATTTGTAGGTCCATGAAGCAGAGTGGTGAGCTCCAAACAGTATCTGCCATAACTTACAGAGTGGAGACTAGGACAGAAGTGCAAATTGAAGAGAGACTAGGTGTTGAGGAACTAGTAGAAGTTATTATGAACTTTGATAGTGATGGCATTGAAGAGTATGATGAGTTGGTAGCCGCACTCGATAGGTGTGAATACCGGCCCAAACCAAAGAAGTATGAATTAGACATGAAGAATCGCAAGTCCCCACCCGCAAGACCATCTATTGTGGAGGCACCGAAATTGGAGCTTAAGGCTCTACCCCCGCATTTGAGGTATGTATACTTGGGAAAAGGGAATACTTTTCCGGTCATCAATGTGGCAGATTTGAATGCAGGACAAGTAGAGTGCTTAGTGACTGTGTTGAAAAGGTTCAAGCAAGCTATTGGGTGGACTATAGCAGATATCATTGGGATTCCTCCCGGTATTTGCTCTCACAAAATCCAACTCATGCCAGATTATAAGCCCAGTATCGAGCACCAGAGAAGACTAAATCCACCTATGCAAGAAGTAGTCAAAAAGGAGATCATCAAGTGGCAGGATGCAGAAGTTATTTATCCCATTTCAGATAGTAGTTGGGTATGTCATATGCAGTGTGTGCCAAAAAAAGGTGGTATGACTGTGATTCCAAATGAAAGAAATGAGCTTGGAAGGATGGAGAGTTTGTATGGAGTACCGAAAGTTGAATGCGTGGACAGAAAATGACCACTTTCCTATGACATTCATGGACCAGATGTTGGATAGACTTGCAGGAAAGGGTTGGTACTGTTTTCTTGATGGGTATTCAGGCTACAATCAAATCTCTATAGTTTCAGAAGACCAAGAGAAAACCACCTTCACTTGCCCATATAGGACTTTTGCTTTCAAACAGTTGTCATTTGGGTTATGCAATGCCCCAGCTACCTTCCAGCGGTGTATGATGTCGATATTTTCTGATATGGTGGAGGACACTATTGAAGTGTTCATGGATGATTTTTCAGTTGTAGGTGACTCTTTTGATTAATGTCTAGATCATTTGGCCGAGGTGCTTAAACGGTGTGAAGACTGCAAGTTGGTGCTTAATTGGGAGAAGTGTCACTTCATGGCTAAAGAAGGTATAGTGTTGGGACATCGAATTTCAGAAAAAGGTATTGAGGTTGATAGAGCTAAAGTTGAGGTAATAGAAAAACTTCCGCCACCCATTTCAACAAAAGGTGTTAGAAGTTTTCTTGGACATGCAGGTTTTTATAGGAGATTCATCAAAGATTTCTCAAAAATTGCACATCCTTTATGCAAACTGCTCGAGAAGGAGAGTAATTTCTATTTTGATGATGCTTGTCTTAGAGCATTTGGAGAGCTGAAGGAGAAGTTGGTTACATCACCTATCATTATTTCACCAGATTGGGGACAACCGTTTGAGGTAATGTGCGATGCGAGTGGAGTCGCGCTTGGTGTAGTATTGGGTCAAAGGCTAGAGAAAAGTCTTCACCCTATTGACTATGCTAGCAAAGCTCTAAATGTGGCCCAGAAGAATTCTACTGTGACCGAACAAGAAATTTCGTTCCTACTTGCTTGGTACTAAGGTCATAGTGCATACTGACCACTATGCATTGAGGTATTTGATGGCGAAAAAAGATGCAAAACCAAGATTGATTGGATTGGCACTGTTGCTGCAAGAGTTTGATTTTGTGGTAAAAGATAGAAAGGAAACCGAAAATCAAGTTGCCGATCACTTGTCCAGATTAGAGGAAGAGGCTATGTTAAAGCTTGGAGATAGGGCCGAAATTATTGATGCGTTTCCAGATGAACAGGTATTGGCTGCTTCTCATGATCTGATTCCTTGGTTTGCGGACTTTGCTAATTATTTGGCAAGCGATATTGTGCCTCCCGATTTGTCTTTTCACCAAAACAAAAAGTTTATGCATGATGTGAAAAATTTATTTTGGGATGAACCTTATTTGTATCGTAGTTGTGCTGATGGGATTATTCGTCGCTGCGTGCTCGAGGTTGAGATGTTGAGTGTACTTGAAGCATGTCATTCATCGCCTGTTGGTGGGTATCATAGTGGTATTCGGACTACACATAAGATTTTGCAGTGTGGATACTACGTGCCTACCATTCACCAAGATGCTCATGATTTTGCCAAGTTTTGTGATCGTTGCCAAAGAGAAGGAGGGATTTCAAAGAGGCAAGAGCTCCCTATGAATCCTATATTGGTGATAGAGTTGTTTGATGTATGGGGCATTGATTTCATGGGTCCATTCGTGAGTTCATATGGGATGAAGTATATTCTTGTTGCGGTTGACTATGTATCAAAGTCGGTGGAAGCAATTGCGCTCTCCAACAATGAAGGTAAAAGTGTCACCGATTGCTTGAAAAAGAACATCTTCTCCAGATTTGGTACACCGAGGGCTATTATTAGCGATGGAGGTTCTCACTTTTGCAATAAGTTGTTCAAGGTACTACTTGAGAAATATGGTGTCCACCACAATGTAGCCACCCCTTACCATCCACAGACTAGTGGTCAAGTTGAAGTATCCAACAGAGAGATCAAACAGATATTGGCGAAGACTGTGAATGCCAATAGAACGGATTGGTCAAAGAAGCTTGATGATGCTCTATGGGCATACCGCACTGCATACAAGACCCCCATAGGTATTTCTCCCTACCAACTTATATATGGGAAGTCTTGTCATTTACCAGTAGAACTAGAGCATAAGGCGATGTGGGCAATGAAGAAATTAAATTTGGATTGGGGCGCCGCGTCTAATCAAAGAATGGATGACTTGAATGCACTTGATGAGTTTCTCCTAAAAGCTTATGAAAGTTCAGCCTTGTACAAAGAGAAGATGAAGAGGTATCATGATCAAAGAATTGAAAAGCGAGAATTTGTGGTTGGTGATCTTGTGTTTCTATTCAACTCTAGGTTGCGCTTGTTTCCAGGCAAACTCAAGTCCAAATGGACCGGACTATTTTTGCTCACAAAAATGTTCCTCCATGAAGCGGTAGAGCTGGAAAAAAAGGATGGAACAAGGTTCATGGTGAACGGGCAAAGGATCAAGATCTATTTGGGAAATGCTGAAACCGTGCAAGAAGTGATTGAGACCTACAATCTTGATGAAGTCTGAGTAATCAAGAGGCTTGCGTCATGCCATGACGTTAAATCAAGCACTGCTTGGGAGGCAACCCAAGATGTATAATCTAGCCAATGATAGGATATACTCTTTTTACTCTAGTAGTTTGCGCTGTTCGATTTATTCCATGTATCAAATTTTAGCTTTATACTAGTGTTGGCTAGAATTAGAATAGGGTCCGTGTCTAAAAGGTTTCCAGAAAATGTAAAAAGAATAGCCCATTGGTTTCTACATGTGTAGGTACACCACGAAAATTCTGCAGAAAATGGTCTGCTGCAGAAGTCTACGGACACAATCGATGGTCCGTCGATTCATCAACGGACCGTAAATGGTGCCCGTAGATCCCAGGTAAGTTTCTAAATTTTCAAGTGTATGAGTGATCTACGGTCTTGATCTACGGACCGTAGATCGACTCACGGATCATAGACGGGGTCTCGTGAGTCCATACCACAGGCTGTCTGACCCGACCCGGATCTCCCCATTTAAAAAACCCCCATTTGTTTTAAACCATTCCCCTTCCCTCCATTACTCCCAAACTGTTTCTAACATTCCCTAACCTCCCTAAATCACTCCATAACTCCATAATATCATCCCTTTCATAATTCCCCAACTTCCCTTCCATTTCAAATACAACCCATCCCATAATCTAACAAAAAGTGTCCGGTGTTTGGTCAGTAACGAAGAGGTGACTCCTTGGTCTTGCTAAGCTTAGTATCATCACGCAATCACCCCACTCGTTGTTGCTTGTAAGGTAATAGACTTTCCCTTCACTTTGAATTTCGATTCATAGATTGAATATAGAAAGTCGGGAGTTGGGTCTTAACCTTGGGTAATTGTTTGATGAAATTGCATGATAAACTTGAAAATTACAAATTCCCTTGGAACAATAGATAGTGATTGTGTAGCATTATTTTATGTGATCGTAAAAACTATATGCTAGTTTCGACCTAGGGTTCCATAACTAGTCTAAATTGTTTGGTATAATAATCGGTCGGAATTTTAAGAATGAAGAACTAGCATAATTTAATGTTGTAAATGCATGATGAGATTGTGTTAATGTGGAAAACAAAGGCAAAAAATGTATAATACCTGGCACAGATGGCATCCACGATACCCCGTCTACGGAACGTAGATCCATCTAAGGACTGTAGATGGGGTTCGTAAATGGGTGCACATGAAAAATTTCACCAAGTGTGAAACCACGGAGGTGGACTACGGTCCGTAGATCTATCTACGGACCGTTCTGCACTTCCGTGGTTTCCATCTGCGACCTATATGTCAGGCCTCCTAATCCACGAAAGAGATCCACGGACCGTAGATCAGTCTACGGACCGTAGGTCTCCCCCCGTGGATCACCATTGTAGCATCTATCTGAAAATTTTTGGGATTTTGTTGCGGTTCGTTTATAGTCTTTCTACTTTGTCTTAGTATAGTTTTGGTTCGTCTTGGGCACTAATATCGCTCCCGCAGGTACAATGGCACCCAAGAAGATGGTCACCTACTCAAAGAGGGACAAGTCAAAATCTGTTGCCCCTAGTTTCCAGTTAATTGATGAGAACACCGACAACGACTCTGACCCAGCATATGTGCCTCTCAATCCTAGGGCTTCTCGCGCTGCACCTCGGGGCAACAGAGGCACCCCCTGGAAGGTGCTTCCCGACGTAGTCACTGTCTCTCACTCTGATGAGGAGCACACACTGATCGGGTAACCAACTAGGGCTGCTTCCAGTTCAGAGGGGTCTATGTCCGGGTCCGGGTCTGCCCATGCTTCAGGCTCCGAGTCTGCCCACTGTTCACGATCCGAGTCTGCCCATGCTACAGAATCCAATGCCAAATCATCCACAAGGTCTAGAGAAAATGACCAAGCAGCCTCGTCTGATAAGGCAAATAGCTCAGAGTCCATACCTGCACCACAGAATGATGACCCCACTCCTGTAGCAGGCGAGCTAAATAGGTGGTGTGTTGAGGGTCAGTGGCAAATTTATCGGATGCTAAGATGGCCCGACTAATTACAGAAGAGCGCAGAGTCCTCACGGGGAGCCTGCATACTGTTCCAGACATTCACCGACTGTTCAACCTTCACAAGTGTGACTGGATGGCTCGAGACCCAGGGACGTACTACGAGGAGATTGTGCGGGAGTTCTATGCTTTTTATACTGCCACTCTCCGTGGTTCCATTTCCAAGCGGTCAAAGCCACTAGCGCAGGATCCGCTCACTTCCACTTTGGTTCGAGGGTGCCCGGTGGACATATCACCTGCCACGATCAGACGCCTTCTCTATGGTCCTACTACGGGTCACTCTTGGTCTCTCAATACAGCTGAGTTTGACTATAGATGGGACATCGTGCGAAGTGGCGCTTTCCAGAGGAATGTTGAGCAGCAAGAGGCTGTTCTACTATGGTTGGCTAGGTATATTGTTACAGATGGCGAGCTTACAGAACGGGTCGCCGCTCCACGGTTGGGCATCCGGAAGGTCACACTAAATTTTGTGGCCAAGTTCTTCTGGCTGCTGGTACGTAACAGAGTGTCGCCTACAAAAGCTGATAATCAGGTAACTTGGGACAGAGCGGTCATAGTTGCAACATTGGTAGTAGGAGTGGAGATCGACTTTGCCCGCATGCTGCTGGCAGAAATTCACGAGAGGGCTTTCAGAACCTCCACTAGTTACCCCTTCCCATGTATAATTTTTCATCTGTGCAGGGACTCTGGACTGCCGATCTGGCATTGTAACAAGTTAGTCCACCCTACAGGGGCATTAGACATTGGCATTATTCGAGATGAGGCAAATGTGGCAGCACCTCGCAGAGAGCCCCAGATTGAGGTACCTCCCTTGGGTACGATCTTGCAGACAAAGTGGGGCAGGCACAGGGCGGTGACTCCATGATCCCAGACCACACCGACATTGTCCCGGGCTCCTCATCTCAGGCAGCTAGTATGGTTCCTAGCTCTTCCCGATCCACACCACAGTTAGGAACTACTGTTGTCCCGATGGCCAGAGTAGAGAAGTTAAAAGCGCAGATGGCCACACTGCTACATCACATCTAGTCGTGGATGCAAAAGTTGATAGCCGAGTCTGGGGCTAGAATGGAGCGCAGGATGGAGGGGATGATGGACCGGAAGGTCCAGACTGTTAATAAGCGTCTTGATGCCTTTGAGTTGCGAGTCCTCGAGCGATCAGCTCCGGCCATAGACCTATCTGCTTTGCAGGCTGACGTAGCCAACCTCCGGACTGACGTTGATGCGATTCTTGCTGCACCTTCAGTTGAGACTCAGGCTGCTCCTACTGCACTGGCTAATGATACAGTGGGACCGCCAAGGAGGGGCCTGCACTGACACATGCCAAAGGCAAGCGACACCGTTCTCATCGCACGGAGGAAGAGAAAGCTCACAAGAGATAGTATCGGCAGGAGAAAAAGGCTATGAGGGATTCGATTGTAGACGAATAGTTGCGCCAGCAGAGGGTGAGTGAGAGAGTTGCAAGGGCATCGAGCTCTGCCCCAGTTGCAGAGGTTCAGCCTGTTTTGAGGGACGTGGTGAGCACCACTAATGGTGCGGAGAGATTGTTAGAGAGCACTACTGAGGGTGTTATGATTGCTGATGTGGGCACTACTGAGGGTGCCCCCACTGTTGTTCCAGCGGGTTCCGGGAAACCGGACCCCCTGCTTGTTGATGATTCGCCGGCACTTTGCGCCACAGGTTTGCTTCACCCAATCCATTTTCTTTTAATGTTTATGTATGCATTGGGGACACTACATCTAAAAATTACGGATTTAACATGAATTTATGGCACAAATTAAACATTTAAGGAAACTAAATCTATATACACAAAGCTCCAAATTAGTCCAAATCTCGGACTCATCAGTCAACACCCCAACATAAACTTTTCGTTGTCCTCAAGTAAAACACAAGATCAATCAGCTCAACCAAGATGTCTACAAATAGAGCTAATCTAGACTCAACATGAATGCAAATGAGGTTCAATCTATCCATGGAATGTTCAATTGTGCACTACAAGTTTCAAACTGTGACTAGCCATGATCAAATAGAGTTCATGTTCACAATGCTATCTTCAAATGAAAATTTAAGCTCAATAAGAGTATTTGAATGAACTCACATAAAGTATGATTCCATGCTCACTCAAAGCGAATTTCAGAATTTCAGAATCAAAAGCAACTCTCAGTCTCTCAAAGATAAGCATATGCATGGTTTTTTTTCGGTAGGCTTGCCCATATTTTCTAATCAACATATCATAAGCTAAATCAAGATCACAAAGGACTTTCAACGCTTGTAATGGGATTGAGGGTAAAGTTAAGATCATTTTTGCTTAGTGACTTCTACCTCCATGAAGCATGGCCTGCATTTCACTTTCTCCTTCTCTTAAACTCTTTTGATTTTCACAATCCACCCTATGTTCTTTTGAGCTTGACTCATTGGATACCTCATTTTTTTTGTCCATTGTACAAACATTATTTCAACAATTCTTTTCTCTTTCGATATTTTTCTTCATTCACTTTGCTATTTTTTTTAACATGGATGGGTTCCATCTTTTTCAACATGACCCTTTAAGGTCTAACATCTCAAACTTCTTGACCTTCCTTCTTTTTCACTGCACCCCCAACTTTGGCCTAAGTTGGCTATTCAAAAATAACCAATGCTCCATGAAGATTTTAGGTGGGAAAGAATGAGGTAAAATGTATTCAAGTTTCATCCAAAGAGAAGGATAGGCTCAAATGGTGCCACACAAGGTTCACACTCTCACAAGGTTGTTACGAAGAGGTATCATGGCCATTTCAGTTCACTCTCTATAACTTGTGCCTACTATCATCTCAATTATTCACCTACATTAGTCGATTGAAAAAAGAGGGCAAGTTCTAGATATTATCAAGCACACATTTTAAGGTAACCCCACCACACACGACATTCAACACGATCATCAAACATGACTATACAATTTTAGCTAGTGTGCAACGATCATCACTAGATTCATTTCAATAACCGGCTAGTCACAATGAGTTGCTAAGAGTTCATATATGACTTATACCACTCAAATTTGCCTCATTGGAATCGCACACACATATTGTTCAATTAAGAGCACTATTCAAGTCATTAATATTGACCCCAACAGACACTCAAATTTGAAAGAGAACAACCACATTTACAAACAACAAGAGGTGGATTTCTTTTTGGGTCAACATCAGCACATTCACATTAAAACAATGGATCAAACCCAATAGTCAACAAAAAAATCAAACATTATCCATAAAAAGAGCCCAAAAGAGGTTGGTATGCATATACCGTACCCCGCCAAACTACTTTAGCAATTGTCTTCAAATTAATAGTATAATAATAAGATTGAAAGAGTATGGCAAGAGAAACTCATTACTGCCTGTCTCATCGGTTTAGAACTACTTGAGCCCGCTGAACTATTTAGTGATCTACCGATAGGAAGCCAACTCGCCGTAATATCCAGAATGATGCCCCTCTAGTTCGGATCAAAGGGTGGACGAAAATGGGCTCGCCAAACCATCGGCGAACCACCGAATAGTCTGTTAGCTCACCAAAATTTCTATAACATTAGCATCTTCGGCTGGACCAAAAAGGTAGACTAAAACGGGTTCACCAAACCAGTCGGTGGACCGCCGAAAGAGTCCTATTCATCGCCAACTCACTAATTACTGCACATTCAATAAACATTATTAAAAACAACTAAAACATGGGCATCCTCCCAAGAAGTGCATTATTAAACATTGTGGCACGACGTTTAAATGCTCTCACACATCTTACAAATACACAATTTCAATGACTGATATTTCCTAAGACTCTCCAAAATAGAGTTTCAGATGCTTTCCATTTACTTTGAAAGTTGGACCTTCTTTACCCTCAACTTCAATTTCCTCATTTGTTAACACCCGAGTTACTTTGAATGGGCCAGACCACATCGATTTAAGTTAAACCCGAGAAAAGTCTTGAACGAGAATTATAAAGAAAAATAAAATCACCTACTCGGAACTCTCGTTGAAGGATTTTAGTGTCATTCTACTTCTTCATTTTCTCCTTATAAGGTCTGAACTTTCGTATGCCCTCAACCACAACTCTTCCAATACATGGAGTTGACTAACTAACCCTTTTGAAGCATCCCTCCAATTCAGATAAAACGCCTTCAATGACAATAGTGCTCTATGCTCAAGATCGACTGGTAGGTGAGACGACTTTCCAAATACGAGTTGGTAAGGAGACATTCCGATTGGTATCTTAAAAGCAGTGAAATTTGCCAAAAGAGCACTATTAAAATTCTAAGACCAGTCAGTCCGATTTACATTAACTATCTTTCCCACGATACCTTTTATTTCTCAATTTGACACTTCAACTTGGTCACTTGTCTGCGGATGATAGGGCATTGCAACTTTATGCTTGACTTCATATTTGCCCTATAGTGTAGTAAACAACCGTTTTGAAAAATGAGACCCTACATCACTGATAATAACACGTGGGGTGTTGAACCTTGTAAAGATGTATCGCTTGAAGAACTTCACCACACTCCTTCCTTCATTGTTAGGCAAAGCAACAGCCTTTACCGACTTCGAGACGTAATCGACCGCTACCAATATATACCTGTTTCCAAATGAACTCACAAACGGTCCCATGAAGTTGATTCCTCACACATCAAATAGTTCGACCTCAAGGATAGGGTTAAGAAGCAACTCATGCTTTTTTGATACTCCTCCTTATTTTTTGCATTGTATGCATTGTTTAACTAAACCGTGAGCATCTTGGTATAATGATGGCCAATAGTAGCCACTTTGCAACACTTTGGCGATTGTGCGCAGCCCACAATGATGACCATCCACACGTGAAGAGTGGCAAGCATTGAGAATTACATTCACTTCCTCTTCCGAATTGCATCTTCAAATTATATGATATGTGCATTCTATAAATAGATATGGTCCGTCCCAGAAGTACCTTTTTAAATCAAACAAGAACCTCATTTGTTTGTAGAAGTTCAGACTGTTGGGTATTATTCTACACACTACATAGTTAGTGTAGTCAGCATACCAAGGTGAGTTGCCTTGGGTCACCCTCATCACTGTTTCACCAAGAAATTCACTAGAATGTCCCTCTCATTGGAGTCAACAAGGTTTGTTTCTAACTGGGAAAAATAATCTGCCACTTGGTTCTCGCTCCCTTTCAATCCCTTACCTCAAAAATCAAATTCTTGTCACAAAAACACCAATCGAATCAGTCTTGGTTTAGCATCTTTTTTTAGCAATAAAATATCTAATGTCGCATGATCTATATGCACCACCACTTTAGTTCCCAACAATTATACTTTGAATTTTTCAAATGCATACACCACTGCTAGTAGTTCTTGTTCCGTGACCGTATAATTCTTTTTAGTCAGATTATGTGTCTTACTTGCATAATAAGCCGGATGGAATAACTTCTCTTTTCTTTGACCAAGAACAGACCCCAAAGAAGCACCAATAGCATAACACATGAGTTCAAATGGGATACTCCAATCGGGGGAAATAATGATCGGGGCTGATATTAATTTTTTTTTAAAGCATAAGATCCCTTTGAGGCAAGCGTTATCACAATTGAAGATAGATTCCTTCACAAGAAATTTACAAAGAGGGTGAGTAATTTTGAAAAAATCTTTGATAAACGGCATGTAGAAACCCGCATGGCCTAGAAAGCTCCAGACACCTTTTACTGAAATAGGAGGTGGGAACATGGCAATGACTTTGACTTTGAGTTTATCCATTTGCATTCCTTCTGCTGAAATTTTATGCCCCAAAAAAATTCCCTCATTTACCATGAAATGACACTTCTCCCAATTTAGAACTACGTTGGTTTCCACGCACCTTTGTAGTACTTGCTCAGGGTGTTCAAGACTAGCTTCAAATGAATCACCAATGACTAATAAATCCTCCATGAATACCTCCATTGAGTCTTCCATCATATCTGTGAAAATAGATAGCGTTAGAATGTTGCCGAAGCATTGCACAACCCAAAAGACATCATTTTCTAAGAAAAATTCCCATAGAGACATGTTCAAGTCTGTTTCTCTTAATCTTTCGGTGCAATGGAAATCTAGTCATATCCGGAATAGCCATCCAAA
Source organism: Solanum stenotomum (assembly GCF_019186545.1). Classification (NCBI taxonomy): domain Eukaryota; kingdom Viridiplantae; phylum Streptophyta; class Magnoliopsida; order Solanales; family Solanaceae; genus Solanum; species Solanum stenotomum. Next base: position 49,425,962 of record NC_064283.1, on the reverse strand, counting down.
AAGTAGTACAATCCACACCCCCAAGCCTATTAAGCATTTGGTCCATAAATGGCATTGTAATATGATCTTTCTCGATCCATGAATTTAAATTTTGGTTGTCGATGCATACTCTCTAACCCTTGACTAGCCTCATAGGTATGAGTTCCCCTTTCTCATTTGGAACCACTGTGATGCCTCATTTCTTTAGTTCATATTGTACGGGGCTTACCCATTTGCTATTTGGAATAGGGTATACCACACCTTCATCTAGCCACCTGATGATTTCTTTCTTTACAACTTCTTGCATAGGTGGGTTTAGTCTTCTTTGGTGTTCAACACTTGGTTAGCATTCACTATCCAATAGGATTTTATGAGTGCAAATCTCGTGGTGAATACCAAAAATATCAGCAATTGTCCATCCTATGGCCTTAATTTATTGCTTGACCACCTCAACAAGAAATTTCACTTGCAACTCAAGCAATTCTGCTGCAATGATGACGGGCAAAGTGTTGTTTGCTCCCAGAAATGCATACTGAAGATGACATGGAAGAACCTTCAACTCAAGCTTTGGAGGTTCTTCCGTGGATGGTTTTTCTGGAAGACATTCTCAACTTTTGAAACCAATATTGAGAATCAATAGATTTTTAGAATGAACACCTAATTGCGATAGAGCAGCTACAACTTCATCATACCCTTGAATTTCTTCCTCATCATAATTTGTAAGGACAGAAGCAAGGGGTTAACCCATACACATCAATTCACTCACATTAGCTATTGCTTCATCAATCACATCAATTTTTCAGACAACATGAATGTCACTAGGTTGCTTCATCGATTTACACATATTGAACGTAACCTCCTCATCATTTACTCGAAACTTTAACTCCCCAATTTCAACATCCACAAGAGCTCTTCTGGTTGCCAAAATGGTCTACCTAAAATAATAAGTACTTCGATATCAATCTCACAATCCATGATAAGAAAATAGGCCGAAAATATGAACCTATTAACTTTTCTCAAAATATCATAAAGTATGCCAACGGGATGCTTAATGGATCGATCAACCATGAGTAGTCCCTTTGTTGTAGACTTAGGTACACCCAATCCAAGTTGTTTGTAAATTGTGTATGACATCAAGTTAATATTCACTCCCAACTCACGTAATGCTTTGGCGAATTGGAGCATCCCAATAGTGCATTGAATAGTAAACACCCCCGGATCAGCTTTCTTGATAACCATATTGCTTGTCATGATGGCACTAAAACTATGAGACACTTCAACCATTTCAAAATCCATATTCCTTTTCTTGGTGACCAATTCTTTTATGAACTTTGCATATCTGGGCATCTCCAACAATGCTTCTACTAAAGCAAGATTTATTGACAACGTCTTGAACACAAATATAAATATCTCAAACTTTGCATTTTCATCCCACTTTTTATGACTTTGAGGAATTTGTGGGTTGATTTCGGGCAGCGGTTTTATTGACTTTGAAAAAAAGCAACCCCTTCATTTGGCAGTTTCAGTTCCTCGATGGTGGTTTGCTTTGGATTTTCTTCAAACTCTTTAGACATGTCATTCCCCGGCAGCGATGCCATATTTTATTACACTCAACTACACTCCATCAAATTTTAAGTGTAGGTGGTCGCAATGAAGTATAAACCCAACAAAGAGTTGGGGTCGATCCCATAGGGAATGATACGGAATGGAATTCAATTACGAAGTAAAATATGTGTTCTCATCGTTTGTATAAGTAAACATTATCGAAACAAGTAAAAGTAAATTTAAGGGGTTGAAACTACTGTCAAATTGGGGGCTTAAAGTGACAACTAACAAGTACGAAAATAGGGGAGTAATTAAGTTGAGAAGGATTCTAGGAGATGTGATCGATTAAATGTTAATTTTGCCATATCAGTGACAATAATTTAATAAAACATGTTGAAACTTAACAGGTAGGCTAGGCTTAAGATTTAATAGCCATCTATTGAACAGCTGCCACGATTTAGATGAGTTCTCTCAAACCTCGACAAGCTTAACAATATGAACAACCCAAAACCTCAGTTAATCTACTCTCTCAAACTAGATTGGTCAAATTGAATTCAGATTCACTTTCTCAAGCTGAATCAACAATAACTCAATTGATAGTCTTAATTCTAAAACCTCTTTCTCAAGCAAGCCTGGAATACTATGTTAGAATTGCATTTGCCCCTACAATTCATGAATGAAAACACAACTATCAATCAAACCTACTTCAAATCAACAATTAAATCAGTAAATACTAACACCCATAAGCTAATTAGACAATTTAATCACATGATCACACCCCAAGAATTGGGATTTAGACACACATCATAAAAAGCGAGAAATTATTACCCACTATATTCTCTATTAGCTGGGTAACATAATTTGAGCCTTCACATTGCTTGAAATCAACTTCAAATTAAAACCCAATTCAAAATTCTACTAAAAACCTACTAAAATTAGTGTTAGGATAAAAAAAAATTCAGAGTTAGAATGTGTAGGAACTTTTTGGAACTGGAAGCTCGCATTTTCATCTTTTAAAAATCGCATTTATACTCTTCTAGATTTTTAACTTCAAGACATATCGGCGGAGTAAGTCATGTGTCGCCGAACAGGTTGGCAAGGCACCGAAAATGCCTTTCATTGCCTACCTGGCTAGGTTTTTAAGACCATCCTTGTTGTAACTTTTGGCGATCCAAGTCGGGCTCGCCGACCTATTCGGCGATGCGCCTAATATTCCTTCACTTCACCTTTTTTGTTTGCATATTTGCAACTCATTCTGTAATTTTATGCGAGCTATGTCTCCTTCGCCGATCGAGTTCGGTGAAATACCAATTTATTCTTCCTATCACCACGTTGGCTTTTCCCTAGGCTGACACTTGGAAGATTTGGCGAGCTGAAGAGACACTCGGCAGTTAGCTGAGTGATCTTGGCGACCATCAAGCCTTGTGTTTCTCCAACTTTTTCATCTTTTCCGCTCTCTCTTTTACAGTAATGTCCTTGCCTTGCTCTCTTGCCTTCCTTGCTGCAAATTAGCATTTTAACATTAGTTTAGAGCATAATGTAGGCATTGAAGCACTAAAACTATGAATATTAAGCCCTAAATAAGTTGAAATCCCCGACTCCTCAAATACTCGACTCATCAAACACCCCAACTTAAACTTTTACTTGTCCTCAAGTAAAACACAAGATCAATCTGGTGAACAGGGATGTCTACAAATAGTGTTACTTGAAACTCAACATGAATGCACACGAGGTTCAATCTTCACAAGAATGACTTGCATTTTACTTCTTCTCATTTTCTTTCACTGTTATCATTTTCAAAATCCACCCTAAGTATTTCCAAATAGAAAACCTATTGTTAGAAGCATTGGATACCCCTTTTATTTCAACCAATGCACAAATTGCAAACTTCTTTCTCAATCTTTTACTTTTCCTTTTCTGTTGTTTCTCTCTCTTTTTATTTTTATGGAGGGGTTCCATCTTTTCGGCACAAATCTTCAAGGGTGAAGTGCACAAACTTCTTGATCAATTTCTCTCCTCGTTTTTCACCACACCCCCAAATTAGGCCAAAAGCCTAAGTTGGCTATTCAAACAGACCAAGTATTTATAAAGCGGAGGAAAGAGGATAAATGTGTTCATATTTTATCCCAAGAAAAGGTTAGGCTAAAATGGTGCCAAGTTAGATTCATACTCTCACAAGGTAGTATATTAGCAATTTGGTTCACTCTCACAAGTTTGTGCCTAAGATCATGTCTTTCAGTTATCAATGCTAATCTATTAGACCAATGAGTAAGTTCTTGGTATCACCAAGTACATGTTTCAAGAAAATCTCACCACACAGGCATTCAACACAATCATCGATCATGACTCTACAAGTTAAACTTGCGTGCAAAAGTCATCACAAGACTCATTTCGACAATCAACTACTCACAACAAGATGCTTAAGGTCCACACATGACTTATGCAACTCAAATTTACCTTATTGGACTTGCACAAACATATCGTTCAATGAAGAGCACTATTTAAGTCATCGTTATTGATCGCAACTGATATTCCAGTATGCAAGAAAACAACCACAACATTCACACCTTCAGAAATCAGGAGATTGATAAAAAATAAACAATCACAGTTAACCATAAAAATAAGAATATTTGGATGCATAAAACAAAAAATCATCCCAAAGCATCCAAAACAAAATAGATACAACCCAATAGGATAGGTATGAAGATACCCACACCCAACCAAAAAATATGAAATAGTGTCCTCAATGTGAAAAGAAATAAATGTCTCAAGAATGAAACAAAAAGAGAGTGAAGATCCCCCATGTCAGGCTAATCTTGAGGTGAATCTTGCACATCTGGGGATCTCTCAGTCTGGGCATCAGTGCTTGACTCATTTATACCAGTAGAGTTTGCTCCACTAGAACCTATCATCGAAGTGTCCTGAAGTGAAGCCTCCATCGCCGTCTCCACTATCGCACCCTCCAAATACTCAAGATCATCATACGATGCATCCTCACGGGTCCCAAGCTCCTCCTTATCTATCTCGAGAGTGTCCGACTTATCACCATCATCAGCTAAAATACCATCTCCAGTCGCAGTGGCCGGAGGGATCTCAGAAATAGATGGAACCTCTAAATTAGGACCCTCAGGAATGTCCATAGTATCCCAGAGAATAAAAATTTAAGTGGCTTCTAGCTCATCCACATCTCATCTAAACCTAGCTACATCAGCCTTCAGGGCTGTCAGGGCCTCACACTACTGACCTCCCTTCTCATATGCCTCGACTCACATGGTGAGTGCATTCAATGCCACATGGTGAGCAACAATCATCTCTCTCTGCTCTCGCAGCTCATCCCTAATAGGGGAAAAGGCATCAACAATTGCTCGCTAAATTAGCACAGAACAGTTGCCTCAACTCAGGAGGCAAACACATCTGCTGAATGGTTTAGGTGGCATATTCTATATATCATGCTTTGTTTAAAAAGGGTGTGGGAGGAAGCAACAACAGAAGTAGTAGGACCAGATGTAGTAGGAGCAGATGAGCTACGTGTACCTGAAGGATCATCTTCCTGAGTGGAAGGAGTAGTATCTACCTAGAATATATTTATATCAACAGTCAGGAATGTGTCCACCGTTGTTTTCCTACTTCGCTTATCCTCATCTCTAGTTTACTCTGCCTCGATCCTCCAAATATTAGTAGAGGAAGTGGGCGTCACTTTAACATCCTTCTTTGCCACAAAGTGCACTCTAGTTCACTGGCACAACTCCCTGATCAGTATCGAGAATGAAAGCGAGGTTTGATGTTGCTTGGCCCTCATGGCCATCTCCTCCTCAATAATCAACCTGAGATTCAGTCTATCCCAGTCAATAATGGATCCTAACAGAGTTTCCTTTGGGTGCCGGAGGATGGACTCATTATGTAACGGCATCAGTAGAGGGCATCTTCAAGCAGCTACTGACAGATCTCACTTAGAAGATCAGTGATCGTTCGAATTCAAGGGTGAGCCAATTCTTTCGGACTGCCATGAGTTCTCCTTTCATCTATGTCCACATTTCAGACTTAAACATTTCTATTAGTTATTAGTACATTAGTTTGGGGTTGTATCCCTTCTTGTTAGTACATTAGTTTGGGGTTCTATCCCTTCTTGTTTAGACTTGGTTCTTTGTTAGATGTTTTGGTACATCGACTTTCAGGTTTTAGGTTATTTCTTCCGCATTGTTTAGTTCGTTGTTAGACTTTTGTTGGAGTTTATGGGAACTCCCTACTTAAATGGCTTAGTTTTGATTTAGTTGCTTGTTTTGGGTTGTAGTAGTGGTTCTCTCACCGGAGAGTCAGTGTGGATGCCAATTTGAGGTCGGGGTCGTGACATTGAAAGACACAACATTTAAAATTTTGAATAATATGCCTACAATTTGATAATCAAGCAATTAAAAATTCTTAGTTTTATGTTTACCCTTATCATAATCATAGGACTTTTCTTAGATATATTTTATTTTAATCTAATGATTGCATTTTCTTATATCATTATTATTCTAACAAAATGATGATATGGATAGGGTGAGAGTATTTATTATTTTGAATAATTTAATAAATAAATTAATTAAATAAAGCTAAAAGAATTATTATTGTCAAATTCAGAGAATGAACTAAAATTATATATTGATGTATTTATATTAATATTATATTATAACATATTAATAAAGGTGTTAAATTTTAACACTCTCTCTGATAAACTTTTATATTATCTTATAATAAGTTAAAATTTTAATTTTTTAATAAATCAGTATTTACAATTACATTTATCATTTAACCGTGCAACGCGCGGGTACGTATACTATTATATTAAAAGTAAAATTAGTTTTGTAAGTTAATAATTTGTAAAGAAATTGATCTTTATGATCTTGTTTTATTGAAAGATAAGTTATTGAGTTATGTGGCATATACATAAGTTATGTGGCATATACATATTGATTGAATTATCATTATTGGTTACTTTTGCACCTCTTTATTTTTCTTTATCTAAATATTTACTTGTTGAGTTATTAATATATTATTATTTGTACTAACAAAGCTTGTTTTGTGGTTATTTTAAAATGGTTAGTAAATTATGATAATCTTCATAACAATATTGAGAGGGACTATTAAAATGTTTTAATTTATTTTAACTTGAGACTTTTATATGGCTCCAACATGTTGTTCTAATTAACTAGTTTTATTCACTTTTGTAATGACCCGTAAGGTCATTCTGAGAACTAGTTCTCTCCCTTTCACAAAATACCCTTTCCGTAAATTTCAATAGAAATTTTAATTACTCTCTTTTAGTTACAATTATATAATTAATGGGATAATTTTTAAGTAATTTATTTAATTTGTGGTTAATGGGTCAAACCCATGATTTAGTTAATATGTAAAAACTGAATTAAATTAAAGGGAGGTTATTATTATTTTATCCCAAAACAATTAGTTGCGGCAGAAATTATCGTGTGAGAGAAAACTTTGACGCCGACAGAATTGACAAAAAACCTCTCCAGGTAAAAAGCATAATCAAGCTTCAATATTACTTTTACATATACTAATTGATTGAGGGAGGAGAGAATTAATATTATTAATTTATAGTTGAATAGAGATTTGAAATTGGAAAAAATGGGATTATGTGCAAAAGGGGGTTATTGAATTGGGTATGTTAAATTGTTAAGTAATTATCTCTTGTAATAATTATAAAATAATGTAGATGTAGAAATTTATTATTATATGTTTGATTGAGGGTAATGGGGTTACACCGATTGCATAATTGTGAACGAGTACATTTTTGTCGTTTTTCCCTTCTTTTGCTATTGTTGATGTTATTAAAAAGTTGGAGACAAATTTCATGGTTGATGATCGAGTAATTACTCTTAGGATTATAGTATAACGATTGGAAGAGCATGATGGGTGGTATTGGATTAATGACAAAGGATTTTACTTGTGCATAATATTCTACAGTTACGGGTCTAGATACATGATAGTTGGTATATATTTATCTTTCATGGTTGAATTTTTATTATACAATATCATATCACGATTCAAGTTTTATATATATTGAGATAAGAAATTAAATATTAAGGACATTGTATTATATAAATATAATTAGAGTTGTGGAATTGGAGAATGAAAACTTAACCCTAGACTTGAAATTTGGAAGTATGAGGGTTGACATGGTAATTGACATCAAAATTTAGGAACTAGATTTTAGGTTTGTGTAAGTTTATGGGTCTAGGCTAGACCTATAGTAATATGGTTGTTGTTAGTTTTGAAAATCGATTGTGATTAATTATTTGAATAGATTGCATTGATTTGGAAGCCTAACGAAAGGGGAAGACTCAAGAGTCGGAGTGATTGTTCGATGATTCGAGGCAAGTGGATTTCTAAACCCTTGTTAAGTGTATGGAATTCGTGTGTTTCCTTATAATGTGTTTGGAGGTAATGAGACTTGGTGATGGGTTGACTTGTCCACATTGATTAATTCTAATAATGAAAAAGGGGTAATAAAAAGCAATGTGATTAATTGTTTGTGTGTGATGTGTTGAGAATTGTTTGTGACGGGCATTGGTACGAGTACCGGTGTTATAAAAGGGAAAGTTTGTTACTATAGAATGCGGATTGTAATTCGAGAATGCCAAGCATATGGGCATTAGTTGATATCATGTTATTGACTTGATTTATTATGTGTGATTGTGTTCTTAATTGAACCTGTATACTGGTAATAGCTAAGGTGATTACATATCATATTGATATTTGATTGAGATGTATCATCCCTTTTATTGAAATCATATTGTGCACATGCATTGACATGAGATTGAGTATAAGTTGGGCACGTGGAGATCGTCCGTGCGAAATTTTTTTGATTTATGATAATGCATTGAGATTGTCCGCACAAACACGTGGAGATCGTCCGTGTCGGTATATGGACCTCGCGAGTCCCCCATGGGTCATGAACTCTTGATATATTTCCGAGGAGTATCATGTATATACGGTTGAGAGAGTACTTGGTATTATGAGTCATATCATTTCATGGTGTCATATTGCATTGCATCCCACGACATCCTTAATTCTTGATGATTATGTGCTTTATTGGTGGTTGGAAAGTACTTGATGTTTGATTACCTCTATTTGATGTACTTGATCGTGTGTGTTGTTGATATTTGTGAGTGCCTTTTTATGAAAGTTGTGATTGATGAATATTGAGTTTGTTGTTGAGGATATGTAATTATTAAAATGATTGTTGTTGAGCTGGGTGCTATGTAAACTGTGAACTGTTAGGTTAGGCTGGTTTTATGCAAGTTGTAGTTGTGGAGGTTTGGTTGGGGTGTAAGGAGTACTCGTATTTTATTCCCTTAGCTTGCGTTTAGAGGTGTACTTGCTGAGTACCGTGTGGTTTGGTACTCACCCCTTGCTTCTACAAATTTTTGTAGGTTACGAGCCTGGATTTTGTGATACTTTCCATTCTCTTATTTTCCGAGGCTTCTTGGAGACTTGTGGTGTCGCTGTTTGTCATCTCAGCGGACCTTCTTACTCCTATTTATGATATTGTTCTATTTTAGAGACAACATCATTTAAGATTTACGTTTTCTTTCAAATTTATTGTAATACTTTAGAGTCTTGTACACGTGACAACCAGATTTTAGGGGGGATATTTTAATTATGAAATTTCTGCATTTTATTGTAATGGGTGAGTGTTAGACTGACTTGTCTTGGTGGGATAAGACGAGTGCCATCACTTCCATTTTTGGGTCGTGACAACATGGTATCAAAGCCCCAGGTTCATAAGTCTCACGTGTATACAAGTCGAGTCTAAGTAAAGTCTCGAGGATCGGTACAGAGACGTTTGTACTTATCTTCGAGAGGCTATAGTGACTTTTAAAAATATCTTCACTTCTTGAATCTCTATCGTGCATCCTTTGTCATTCTAGTTCTTATCGCTTTATTCCATTAACTCTCACTTATATGATGACACGTGTGTAGTTCCTCATGTGAGTAGTTGGTGTGTCATGTATTGGTTGGATGTTAGATTTGGCATTAAGGTGGAAGTGATATACTTTGAAAATTACAGTTAATAAAGTTGTACAAGTATGGGTTGTTTAGTGTATGATGAGAATGATGTTGTATTAATCGAGGTCAAAATTTCTACTACGATTTTTTAGATTGAGTGTATAATTAAGAAGGCCATGATACGACTACTAGAATAGTACCGATGCTTACTTAGTTAGAGTTATGAAGTGTGTTACTTTTGATATTGATCTGACCTACGAAAGAATACATATAGCTTGGGCTAGATACGAAACTGATTTGGTAATATTTACAGTTATTTGATGGGTAGAAATGTGTGACCTATTTGGATATGATCTTCTCGGTAGGTAAGATATGTTCTAGTAGTGGATCTAATAAATTTTTGCGGTGTGACACTAATGGTATATGGAAACGGATACATCAATTTGTCGAGTGTGAATACTAACTAATTAAAGAGTGATCAGTTGTATCACATACTCGTATAATAAGATTCAATGTTGCATTCACATTTGCGAAACCAACTAGGTTGTTATTGGAGATGTTTGGGATTAAGCAGCGCGTATAAGAAAGATTTTAGTGGTGGATTGTTAATACGGTATTAATGTGTTAATTTAAGAAGTGTATCCTAAGGGTTCTAAATAATGATCGGTTAGTTCATCTTAAGGTCCAAAGGAAGGGATAGATACCAGAATGACAAATTTATGGGTAAAGAAAGTCTCAAAGAGCATACTTGTGTGAAGGTAATTGAAAATTTTAGTAAAAAGTACATATAAAAGTGGGTTAGTCCTTTGGATTTGATTGATATGACTAGGTTTAAAATGTCATACTGATGAAAAGGTTGACTTTGTGGTGATGGCAAGGGCTAACTGAGCATAATGGTAATAAGAGTTCGTGATAGATTGCAATTGAGATGCAATTATATAATAATGATTGTTGGTTAAACGAATTTTGTATAGTAATAATGAAGACTAGTATCTAAGGTTGTGATTTTCTACTATTTAGTGAGTAACTTGGTTGTATGGAACGTTTTAGGAGATGCTGTGACACCGCTCGAATATAATTTAAAGGAGCTAGAGTCATAATGAAAAAAATAATAAATTAGTGGGATATAGTGTAGCCTTCAAAAAAAGGTGAGAGTAAGAATATTTTCTCTGATTGTAAGGGCTAAGGAGGTATCTTCAGAGGGGTTGAGAATTGGGTTCAGAGCTACGTGATTTCACCCGTTTTGCTCTAGTTATGGTAATATATAGTGTCACAGGAACATCAGATTAGTTAAAAACTATTGGATAAAACTTGAGAAAGGAGTGTATGGACGTTCAACTCGAGTATGATGATTAGTTCTTTTGTGGTTTTGAGTTTGATAATGAGTATGGTAGGATTTTTAGCGAAGGATATGATAAAGTCGATGGAGAGGCGATCAATGATAAGCTAAGATACGTGAATTCACAAAAATCTTCAAGGTATGAGCTAATGTTGATGGATAAAGGGGTTGGGTTACATAGTTAGATTCAAAATTCAAGTTTGTCATGATGAGTTTAGGTTTGTGGTAGTGTGTTTTGTCAAGGTATGGATTGGTAAGGTAAAAAATGATTGATCGTATTGAGTATGAAACATTTGGAAGGACTTAAAATTTGAGTAGTAAATTTGGTTAATTTTGATTGTTATACCTAAGGGGGGTTTAACATAATGTTATGGTTTAGAGGATAAGGTAAAAATGTCGTGGGTTGTTGGCCAAAGAATAAGATTGGTAAGCGAACCAGCAAAGGGAACAAAAGTTTGGTGTATTGAAGAGTTCAAGATATTTAGAATTTTGTATCACGAGAAGAATTTAAAAAAAGTGGAGGAATAAGACCTCTCGTATAAACCTTGGATTGTAGTTGAAGGTTGTATTGTTTATTGCCTTTGATTTTTATATTATGACTATGGATGAGAATTGGTTCGGTATAGACTTACTAGGATTTTATCATCAACTTTATAAGGATTGAGTTTTGATTTGAGTTACAAACAATGATGTGTGGAAGATCCTATGTGGTTATGTCAAGTTAGATTGTTCAAAGTATGATAGGTAACTTATGGATGTTAAACAGTGTGGACCTACGGTTCTACATGGTTAATGAGAATTTTTGAGGGGATTGAAACTACTTTGTTGATGGGACGATATAGACTGTTATGAAGTATTTCATAGGCATTTAATGGTGAGTAGAGGTTATGTGCTTATAGTAAATAGAATTATTAGAGTGACTAAGGATTTCTCTAAGTTTTGGCATAAGGTATGTGAAGGTTTGGAATGGTAATTGAAACATTGTATGTGAAAGACTATGTGGAGTTGACATTGTGTGTGATTCAATGGTGTTATCTCAATGAAAATGTTCTATCAAAATTTAAAATTTGTGCTACCAGCCTTGGGTAGGATCCATATTTATCATGACATGCTTACATGGAAAGAAAGGGAGTCATAGTTTGAAGTTTTTGGAGGTGATAGTGTATTTGCTAAGAAGACTTTGATACTAGTGACGGTTTGAGAGTAAAGTAGATGGCTGGTGTGGTTATGATGTTATGTTAGTATTAAGAGTATTACACTCAGTGGAGTGCTGCTAGAAGCATGTGGGGTTTGATAAATTGAGTATGTGTACGATTGTAATAGTGACCATATTGATGGACTGTAGGCAGCTAAAAATAAAAAAGATGGAGTCAACTGAATGTAAATGTTTTATATGAGATTTTTGGAAGAAGTATTTAGTGTTATTCAACCTTGGTTTTGTATATTCTTATGTGACCACCTTCTTCGTACTGGACACTTTTTGGAGTATGATTCACTGCTTATATTGCGTGTGTTTCCACATCTATGGGTGAATTCCTAGTGGTGGATCGGATGTACCGATCCTCTAATGTTCTCGTGAAAGGATAGGATCTTTGGGCAAACTTGGTCATTTCAATTATGGAAGATTTAATGTTGTCTGGGATAGTAGAAATATACCAATAGATCTACACGCACAATCTTACTTAAGAGAACTCATAGAAGTGTTATCATGGATACCTACAGTTGTCTCATAGTCTTAATATTCATCTCATCATCGAGGTCACGTTCCGAATAAGTGTGATTGAATAAATGGAGCATTGGGTCTAGTTCTACCGTTCTTAAAGGTTGTCTACAATAATAGATATTGATCTAGCATTTTGATCATGTTGTTAGAGGTTCTGGTAGCTTGGGTGTATCACTAGCTAAGTGGTTACTTGATCTTTGAGTTAGATAAGTTTGATTCTCCCTTGATTAGTACTTGATGTCTAAAGATCAGACTTTTATAGTTTGAGCTCTTGGAAAGATTATGTTGTGACAAATGAATCTCGATAAGATCTATGATGGTTTGTGCAATATGAGTATGTGGTGGTTGGTTCAGGTTCACCTCTGATTGTAGCAGGTACGATTCAGAATATTATCTTGGTTATGTGAGAAAAGATTCGTCATGATGGCTGTGTTATGGTCCAATGGGTTTCACTTTAGATTTAGCTCATGGGTTAGACTATGACTTGATAATCACTCTTGATTTCTAGATCTTCCAAAGTTTGATTTGAAAGTTCAGTTCTTAGTAATTGATCTTGATGAAATGGTCTTAAGGAGGGGCTCACTTAAAGAGATGAACACCGACTGGTAGGTCATACCTCAAACTTTTGATAATGTAAGGTTATTCTTCTCCTTATTTATGTTCGAGGACGAACATGATTTTTAGTGGTGGATAATGTAATGACCCGTAAGGTCATTCTGAGAACTAGTCCTCTCTCTTTCACAAAATACCCTTTCCGTAAATTTAAATAGAAATTTTAATTACTCTCTTTTAGTTAAAATTATATAATTAATGGGATAATTTTTAAGTAATTTATTTAATTTGTGGTTAATGGGTCAAACCCATGATTTAGTTAATATGTAAAAACTGAATTAAATTAAAGGGAGGTTATTATTATTTTATCCCAATACAATTAGTTGCGGCTGAAACTATCGTGTGAGAGAACTCAACTTTGACGCCGACAGAATTGATAAAAAACTTCTCCAGGTAAAAAGCTTAATCAAGCTTCCATGTTACTTTTACATATACTAATTGATTGAGGGAGGAGAGAATTAATATTATTAATTTATAGTTGAATAGAGTTTTGAAATTGGAAAAAAATGGGCTTCTGTGCAACAGAGGGTTATTGAATTGGGTATGTTAAATTGTTAAGTAATTATCTCTTGTAATAATTATAAAATAATGTAGACATAGAAATTTATTATTATATGTTTGATTGAGGGTAATGGGGTTACACCGGTTGCATAATTGTGAACGAGTACATTTTTGTCATTTTTCCCTTCTTTTGCTATTGTTGATATTATTAAAAAGTTGGAGACAAATTCCATGGTTGATGATCGAGTAATTACTCTTAGGATTATAGGATAACAATTGGAAGAGCATGATGGGTGGTATTGGATTAATGACAAAGGATTTTACTTGTGCATAATATTCTATAGTTACGGGTCTAGATACATGATAGTTGGTATATATTTATCTTTCGTGGTTGAATTTTTATTATACAATATCATATCACGATTCAAGTTTTATATATATTGAGATAAGAAATTAAATATTAAGGACATTGTATAATATAAATATCATTAGAGTTGTGGAATTAGAGAATGGAAACTTAACCCTAGACTTGAAATTTGGAAGTATGAGGGTTGACATGATAATTGACATCAAAATTTAGGAACTTGATTTTAGGTTTGTGTAAGTTTTTGGATCTAGGCTAGACCTATAGTAATATGGTTGTTGTTAGTTTTGAAAATTGATTGTGATTAATTATTTGAATAAATTGCATTGATTTGGAAGCCTAACGAAAGGGGAAGACTCAAGAGTCGGAGTGATTGTTCGATGATTCGAGGCAAGTGGATTTCTAAACCCTTGTTAAGTGTATGGAATTCATGTGTTTCCTTGTAATATGTGTTTGGAGGTAATGAGACTTGGTGATGGGTTGACTTTTCCACATTGATTAATTCTAATAATGAAAAAGGGGTAGTAAAAAGCAATGTGATTAATTGTTTGTGTGTGATGTGTTGAGAATTGTTTGTGACGGGCATTGGTACGAGTACCGGTGTTATAAAAGGGAAAGTTTGTTACTATAGAATGCGGATTGTAATTCGAGAATGCCAAGCATATGGGCATTAGTTGATATCATGTTATTGACTTGATTTATTATGTGTGATTTTGTTCTTTATTGAACCTGTATACTGGTGATAGCTAAGGTGATTACATATCATATTGATATTTGATTGAGATACATCATCCCTTTTATTGAAATCATATTGTGCACATGCATTGACATGAGATTGAGTATAAGTTGGGCACGTGGAGATCGTCTGTGCTAGTGATGGTGAGATGTTAAGATTATAATTTGGGCACGTGGAGATCGTCCGTGCGAAATTTGTTTGATTTATGATAGTGCATTGAGATCGTCCGCATAGATAGGTGGAGATCGTCTGTGTCGGTATATGGACCTCGCGAGTCCCCCACGGGTNGTGAGATGTTAAGATTATAATTTGGGCACGTGGAGATCGTCCGTGCGAAATTTGTTTGATTTATGATAGTGCATTGAGATCGTCCGCATAGATAGGTGGAGATCGTCCGTGTCGATATATGGACCTCGCGAGTCCCCCACGGGTCATGAACTCTCGATGTATTTCCGAGGAGTATCATGTATATACGGTTGAGAGAGTACTTGGTATTCTGAGGCATATCATTTCATGGTGTCACATTGCTTTGCATCCCATGACATCCTTCATTCTTGATGATTATGTGCTTTATTGGTGGTTGGAAAGTACTTGATGTTTGATTACCTCTATTTGATGAACTTGATCGTGTGTGTTGTTGATATTTGTGAGTGCCTTTTTATGAAAGTTGTGATTGATGAATATTGAGTTTGTTGTTGAGGATATGTAATTATTAAAATGATTGTTGTTGAGCTGGGTGCTATGTAATCAGTGAACTGTTAGGTTAGGCTGGTTTTATGCAGGTTGTAGTTGTGGAGGTTTGGTTGGGGTGTAAGGAGTACCCGTATTCTATTCCCTTAGCTTGTGTTTAGAGGTGTACTTGTTGAGTACCGTGTGGTTTGGTACTCACCCCTTGCTTCTACAAATTTTTGTAGGTTACGAGCCTGGATTTTGTGATACTTTCTATTGTCTTATTTTCCGAGGCTTCTTGGAGACTTGTGAGGTAGCTGTTTGTCATCTCAACGGACCTTCTTACTCCTATTTATGATATTGTTCTATTTTAGAGACAACATCATTTAAGACTTACGTTTTCTTTCAAATTTATTGTAATACTTTAGAGGCTTGTACATTTGATAACCATATTTTGGGGGGGATATTTTTGAGTTAATTATGAAATTTCTGCATTTTATTGTAATGGGTGAGTGTTAGGCTGACTTGTCTTGGTGGGATAAGACGTGTGCCATCACTTCCATTTTTGGGTCGTGACATTATTCAATTTTAAGTCAAATTCAGATTATATTTATGGTATTCAATAATTATTTTTGATAATGTTATTTGATTTATTAAGACATTGATTGAGGGTAAGACGGTGAATTCAAGTTTTACTGCACCAAGTGGGTAAGATATCGAGTTAAAGTCTCGGTGCACCATGATAGTGAGAAGTTGGGTTCAAGTCCCATTCATTTATGATCAATGCGTCTTTATATGGGTATGACATTGGGTTTAAGTCCTAATGCACTATGGTGATGATATGATGATGACTAACATAAAGTTGTATATTTTTACTGAAGTTATGAAATTTGCCCAATTAATTTGCTCCATTCTTTTATGTGAATGTGGTCGCAGTACATAATATATCTGAAAAAGGACAAGTGGTTGAATGTATGAATATGAGTGGTAAAATGTTAATGATAATCATTGTTGTAATTAAAAGGAAGAACATTATGAGTTCTTAAGATGGTCCTTCAAATGTGAAGGTAATTTTTTCCATCAAAGTGGTATGAAAGATTATTGGACACATTGTTTCTTAAGATGGTCCTTCAATAGTGAAGGTACTTTTTATCCATTAAAGTTGTACGAAAAGATATTTGGCACATTGTTGTTGATGCAACCCAATTTGAAAAGTTTTGTAAATCCTCCATCAAAATAAAGGAATACAAAGTGGTAGTACATTTGGTACATTTGACCTCTTAAAGTGATGTTGAGGTGAGTCACATAAATTTGATAATGCCAAAGCATTACAATGAGTTTCTAATAAAAACTTATGGAGCATGTACAAATGGTTATGGTTCATTTCTTGAAGAAAATGTGACTTGTGTTTGTATGGATAAGAACATGTCCATGTATTGTTGGATAAATGTCACATCTCACCTCTACGGGAGGTTTGAACGATTGAAAAGAAATATTTTGACATAAATGGTCATTTTGGTCATATACTTTGAGTATTACACAAATATTGTGGTATGTTTTATTATGAACTATTGGAGGATAAAAGAAAGAAATAATTTTTTTTCTATAAAGGTTGTGGTCATGACCAAAATAAATGTTGTTGTGTGGCAACACAAATTTGTCATTGGTTGTCAAGAAATAAGTCTTGCATGTAATAATTTCAACCATGACAATAATAATAATTTTCTCCTTGAAGGAGATGGTCACCACAAGAATTGTGTTGTGAAATTTGTGGCAGTACACACTTAATTAAGTGTTTTGGAAGAACTAATTTGTTACTATCCAGATATGAAAATAGTTCATAATATTCAGGTTGTAGTAAGTCTCAAAAGAAACATTTTAAGCTTCGGAGGAATTTTAAAAAATGATTATATTGAGACCGTAAATTATTGAAAGATTAAATATCTTCAGATTACTATAATCAAAGCGGGTTATGAATATTTACATAAAAGGTTTGTTACCCGCCTTTCTCTTATTTCTTATATACAAATATAGGCATGATGATAGAATCACATGCAAAAGTGAACTAGAAGTTTACTAGAACAAATATCAGTTGGCATAACTGGTTGACCATTTCGATTCAAATGTGAGGCAAAATAATTGAAAATTCATGTGGTTATATGTTGAAGAAATAAAAGATTGTTCAAGAATTCTCATGTGTTTCTTGTTCTCATGATAAAATGATCATTGCACCAAATTGGTTTTTGTAAGGTTGTTTGCTCAAATTGTTAAATTAAGAGCACAGTTCCAAACTATAAAATTATGTTGATAATTACTGGTTGGTTTTGCAGAAATTGTTTTCCTCCAATTATAACTAGACCATTGATTATGAGAACAAATCTCTCAAACAAAATTTGATATGAGATGAGTTTATTTAACGTGTATGCATCAAGCCAACAAGGTTCTTCCATCACAATTGGTTCAGGGTCAGGAACCAAATAATTTAGATCTAAAAATTTGATGTGTGCATATATGATTTTATTGCTCCATCATGCACAAAGATGGATCCCTAAATGAAGTTGGGTTAAATGTTAGATTTCCCAACATTAGGGGGAGATATGTTTAGCAGCTTAAAATTATGTGTGGGTGAATTATCTAGATCCTTGTTGAAAAAATGTGAACTTGAAGTTCAAGAGCTAATTCATTTACAAAATATTTCAAATAATTTGCCAGATGTATTTGCTGACCCAATATTTTAATTAAGCTACAAATACTACAATAAATAGTCCTTGAAGGACAGTGTCTATGGTACGTTAGAAGCGTGATAGACCAATCGATTCCAAACGTAAAATTTCTTGAGGAAGGAGAGGAGCAAATTATCAAAATGGTCATGATAATGAGGTAAGTGTTTTGAAAGAGCACTATGACATAACACTTCATAAAACCTTGACAAAGGTTCAGGTACCTGAAAATGATGAAAAATGAAGATATCTCGATAAGTTATGTCGTATTGGAATCGATATCAAAATGACCATCGACGATATCTTTGATATGAAGTAGCACTCAATGCTATAAATGGTTACGAGGATCTTAAATTTGAATCTGTCATATAGTGTAGACAGATAAATGATTGACACTATTCAAGTATATTTTGTTTCACTTAGAAAAGTGATGTTTTTGATCTGATAGTTCATGGATCAAAATATAATGTCAGTGTGGTACGAATGAATCATTGTGTGAAAGTGTAACCGTAAGATATAAAGTGTGGGTTGTGCCTCGGGGCATAAAGGGCTTTCGCAAAAATTTTGATATTATTAAATGGAGATATATTCTCCCGTGGTGGATGCAATGAGGCTTGTTTCAGTTTGACAATAGATGAAATACTTTAATATGCATAATGAATGATTATTATGTCTAACTAGACGATGAAGGTTATATGAAAATCCTTGAAGGATTTAAAAGGTCTTAAAGCAATTTCATTGAGTACCCAATAGTTTTGAGACTGCTTAAACAGAGAAAGAATTTTTTGATCTCATGAAAATGATTTAAAATGTCATGTATTAGTACAATTGGTCCACTTACACATTGCTGGTTATGCAAATGCTAGAAGATTATTTGATATAGATAACGAAAGTTATGTGAAAGGATTGTCATATTATCATTCATGTTATAACAAGAAACTAACAAAGCAAGTGACTCAACACATAGAAGATGTGTGATTTTTTTTCGGAAGAAAAGACGAGCTTCAATAAAATTGAAATGATCAATCCCCGAGTGAGAAATGATTTGATTATGTAGATGTAGAATATTTATTTGATCTGCATAAAACTCGATCGCAAATGGACTATTATTTACATATGGAGACACAACAATATCTTGGAAATTCAAAGAATCACATTAGTAAGCACTTATTCAAATCATGTAGAAATAATATTGATCTATGAATTAAATCGGAAGTGTGTTTGGTTGGAATCATGATCTATCATATTCAGAAAATATGTGATTTTCTTTTGAAAAGGATATTCCAGCCACCATAAACGAAAATAATATGTAGCTCAATTGAAGGGAGGATACAATCAAAGGAGATCAGACAAAACATATTTCACCAAGTCTTTTTCACACACGATCTTCAACAAAATGATGAGATAGACGTTCAAAGGCTCATTTAAGTGATAATCTTGTAAACTTATTCACTAAGGATTGCCAACATCAATAGTTGAAAAGTTGTGATATAAGATTGGAATGCATCGTCTCCGAGATATCAGGTAAAATTTTTATCAGGGGGAGACAAATACACGTTGTACTCTTTTCCTTAACCATGGTTTTGTCCCAAATGGGTTTTCCTAGTAAGGTTTTAACGAGGCAACATTCAAGCATATTAAAAGATATGTGTACTCTTTTTCCTTCACTAGAATTTTTTCCCACATAGTTTTTTCTTAGTAAGGTTTTAACGAGGCATATTATCTATGGATATCCAAGGGGGAGTGTTATAAAATAATATAGTGTGAATGTCCACTACACCAAGAAGTTACTACATTACTTTCCTACGTTATGAAGATAACCTTAACCTCCATAACTTCCACCTTTATAACCATTATTCTTGTAACCTTTCGCTTTCATAACCTCCCCCATTATATTCATGTTAATGCCATGTTTATGACTAACAGTTTGTATGCCTCTATGTTATACTATAAATAGAGGCATAAGTGTTCATATTGTACACACTTGAAGATTTGGTGAATACTTTGAAGAGTTGGAATAATAAGAAAAACTCTCATCTCTTGTCTTCCTATGTCTATTGCTTTAATCTTCTATATTTCTTGTCTTATTTTGCTTTGGTTTTACAACATAAAGGTCAAATTTGAATAGTAAATAAATGAGTCTAGAGCTTTAAAGGGTGAAATTTTTTAGAGTAAATTTTAGGAATAACAAACATAAAAATTATATTTGGGCTCTATAGCTACAGTTTTACTATTTGTGTTTCATAGCCAAATTAGTAAATCGCGGTGATATGTATGAAAATTGCGATAATTTGTATGCAAATTGTGTTTGTATATGTAATGTTCTCTGTTTTAGGCTAGTGGCGAGCGAGATTGGGAGAGAGAGGAGAGAGTTGACCGAGAGAGGGCAGAAGTGAAGAGAGGTGAATTGTATATGTATATCGGTTAGATAATTGTATATATGCAACTACTATGTATATGTATCAATGATTGTGTTTGTATATCTGCATAAAATTTGAATTCGTATACAATTGAATCTATTAAAACATTCGTATTTGTATATAAAATCTCTTTCTCGTATTATACAAACACCAATTATACATTGTATTTTGTATAATTTGTGTTTGTATAAAGCGAGGGAGAAAAAGACAAAAGAGAATTGGACAAAGAAATATTTGTATTTGTATAATTTTAAGTCTATAGGATGGAGAGATACGTATTTGCATATACAATCTCTCTCGCTTTATACAAACACAAACACAAAAACAAACTAGCATTTATGTTTGTATAAAGTGGGAGAGGACTGAAAAAGAGGAGAGTGTCAAGCGAGATTCTAGAGAGAGGGGAGAGAGGCGAGTGACAAGAGTTTACTGTGAATTGGAATTAAATTAAACTATAGCTATATCATTTATTTTGAATTAATAATTTGCTATAATACAATTTTTTTATCCAATAACAGTGTATTCTTGGTCGTCAAATTATTATTATATTACAAAAATAATGAAATCAAACCAAAAGGTAATATTTTTATCAAAATCCAAGATATGTCCTCTAATATTGTTTTCTCTTACAACCTTAATTGACCTTACAGGTGATCTCCCTAAATACTCAATTAGGCAATTTTAAGATTCTAAGAAAAAAGTTGAAGACACAACTAGGGAAAAAAGGTTCAAAGGCATTGTTGTCCATTGCAGACTACTTGTTCAGCATAGGCAACAACGATTATCTCCGTCTTTATGACATTCCAGATATACCTAATTCAGACTCATCTTGTTTAGCTTATGCAACAGAGCACGAATACATGAATATGGTGATGGATAGCCTCGTTACGGTCATGATGGTAACCAAATACATATTTTTAATTCGTACATTAAACATATTTATATAAGTAATTTATCGCGTTTTTTTTAACCAGGAAATATACAAGTTAGGTGAGTTTGGTCCATATAGAGGATTTGGTAGTTGTGGAACAATAGAGGCTTATGAATTGTGCAACAATGTGAAGGAACATGTAATATTTGACTCTTATCCTCTCACTGAAAAGGCTTTCCATCACTTTGCACGAGTATGGTGGCAGGGAAATTCAAATGCGGTTGAGTCTCAAAGTTTGAAATCCCTATTGGCCTAGTCACTCGCTCAGTCTTTGTCTTCTTTAGTGGCCAAGTTAAAGAGTTCGACGTTTGTGTACCATTTTTCTATTAAAGATGGAGTATTGAATTCATACCAACTATATTGTAAGAGACATTCAACTGTATGGGTAGAACGTAAGCTTTAGGGTGTGTTTGGTATGAAGGAAAACATTTTCCGGAAAATGTTTTCCAATTTTCTCATGTTTGGTTGGGCTAAATGTTTTGGAAAATGTTTTCCAAATCAATTCATTTTCCTCAAATTTAAGGAAAATGACTTCCCTTCTAAACTTAGGGAAAACATTTTCCAAAACTCTCTTCCAACTTCAAATTACATTTATTTTTTTGTTGAAAAAATAAATTTATTTTGTCCCTACCCTCAAACCACCCCCCAACCAACCCCCTCCCCCCCAAAATAAATAATAATTTTAAAGCTTGTTTTTAAATTCAATTTTTTTACCCCACCCTCACCTCTACCCCCACCCCCACCCCCTACCAAAAAAATATTAAAAATTGATTTTAAAAGATATTTCTAATTTCAATTTTTTATTTTTTTACCCCCCACCCACTACCCTCGCCCCCCA